>NW_024868764.1:6665-63448 GCF_013358625.1 Macadamia integrifolia | reverse complement strand
TTAACCATTTCCAAAAAAAAAAAAAATTACCTAGAGTTTATTTACTTGTAATCTAACATTCCTTTAGTTTTAAGTCCACTTGTATGCCGACTAATTTTTTCCACACATATGACTTTAGAGAGAGAGAGAGAGATCAAAAGTGGCAGTTGGAGTCGAATAACAAATCTGTAAGACTTGAAATTAAGAAATAAAGAAGGCAAATAAGAAAATAAGGGACAAGATGTCATATAAAACAATTTGCACTTTCGTGCAGAAAGGCTTCCATGCAGGTATACCTACTCTTCCCTTACCAAATGAGCAAGTAAGATTTCTTAGCATGTGTGTGATGTGTGAACATATCTAAGAGAGAGAGAAAGAGAGAGGATATATTTGACTTGATGGTCACAAGACTTGCACCAACTTATAAGCAGATAGTGAAAGACGAAATACCTACAATGTAATAAAAATAGGATCTTGCCACACATTCATAGAATCATAAATTAAACTATAGGGGTCGACGCATACCGTTCATCATCGATTGTGAATAATTCACCGTCATTATATCCTTCCTACAACCCCAAGCACGAACACAATGTATTCTATAGGTTTCTCCCACAATTTTCTTTTCCTTGTCATCAGCCTTTGGATTGGAGGCTTTCTTTGATATATTGTTCTTCTTAAAAAAAATTCTCTTTCTTTTATTCTGGTTGGATACAAAACTGACCACCTGGCCTCCCTCTTTCAATCTCCTTTCCTTTTAGACGTACATACTCTGAAGTTCATTCAGAGTCCATTTATCTTTATTTGTATTGTAATGTATCTTAAATGCTCCAAAACGAGGAGAAAGTGAAGTCATAATGATTTGGACAAGGCAACCTTCATTCATTATCAATTCGAGGGGTTCTAGTTATGCACAGATACTTACTATTCCAGAGATATGCTCTCATATCCCATCAATACCAGTGTACTTCATTGTCACTAGTATAGTATCAAAGTCCCAGCCAAAGATTTATTAGCAGTAATAAAACGGTTCTCTACATTGGTCAGGTATTCCTTTATATTTTCAGAAGTTGGTATAGAGCTTTTGATAGTCTTGTAAATCGTCTTCATGATATATAAAAGGTAAAGACGATTGGAACGCTCCTACCAATCATGTAATGTAACCTCATCATTAGTGCTCTCATCAGTGAGAGCAGTTGGTTTCTCATTTCGCAATGCATAATCATGATCCATGACAGCAAGATAATAAATAAGTTCTTCATGCTAATCATTAAAATTTGATACATTCAGAAGTGGCACATTATTTGAAATAGGGATATGTGTTGGACTTATGAACAATAGTAAATAATACATGTTTATCAAACATCATGCTTTGAGTTTCAGTAATAGAATATTAAAATTTCAGAAAAGTAACTTATTGCATCATTACATCTATCATATGGGACTGAGATGGTAACATGCTAGTGGTTCACTTTACATTAGATAGAATACATCATTAGGGTAAAATATTTAAGTCATAAAAAATAGTCAAGTAAGATGTATACATGTGGATATTTTCATCATATTTAACCATTAAACTATCGCATATAGATCAACGCAGTCAATTAAGAATGTATACTTGTGGATATTCCCATTCTATCTTGACCATTAACATAACGATTATTATAAGACCCTAAAATTTGAAATTTAAATTGAATATGTGATACAATTATGTTTAAGGTTAACAGATATAATTATTGTGATTAAGAAAAAAATGTACCTATCGATACTCTCATTCAATTTAATCACATAATCATTGATGCCTCAAACTCATTTGAATTTTGAGAATTATACACTATCAATTGAAATTTAACTTAAATTATCATTCAAGCATCATAAGTGTTCTAAAATAATGTATAAAGACATAGATAACACATATTTCTATCTATTTCTATCATCAATAGTATTCTAAAATTCATAGAAATTTAGTTGTAATAGAGAGCAAAAGTAGTAATAGATGTGCAATCCATGAAATATGCGCAAACTTAAGTAGAGAATATAAATAAACTATCTCTATTATGAATAGAATCAGAAATAAGGCATAAAGAGAAACATATTCAAAACAAAAATAAATAACCAATAATAAAAATAATGACAAAAGTGTTTCTGGTTTCTTATTTATCTTTCTATTTATACAATAATTCTTTAATGAACTTAAACAAATAAAACAAATTGATTTTCATAATGGGCTCATGGTTTCAATTAATCAAAAGCACTTTAATGGGTTTAAACAAGAAAAAAGATGGGCTTAAATAATGGATTCATTTTATTAAATCACATAATATGAGCTTTCAGAATGGTTTTAGTTTATTAAACCACACATATGGGCTTTCAAAATGGATTTAGTTTATTAAACCCCACATATGGGCTTTTAAAATGGGTTCAGTTTATTAAACCCCAATATGGACTCAAATAATAAGGTTTTTTTTTTTTTTCCTCCTTAAAGATAAGAATGTAATAGGCTTAGTCCATTCATAATAAAGTCTAAAAAGAAATTTCATTATCACCGGATTGTCCATGCCTTCAACCTCAAAATTGGTAATGCCAGAAAAGAAAGACGAAAAATTTATTCATGAATTTTAGGCACTTGGTTGGCATCTTTAAGTGAGGATTGAACATGAGATTTTTAGCAAAGACTTATGAGGGTTCGACGAACTCTATTACATCGACTAATGTTGACAAAATCAACAAGACAAATTTCTTAAAAGAAAAAATCAGCCCAGTAAAACCCATAAAAAACTTTCTTAATGGCCTTGTAAATTAAACCCAAATCTGGCTATCGCTTTCCTAACCCCTTGCCATTTTGAAGTAGATTCAAGAAAGAGCGCGGCTAAACGGTTTGCCCTCGATTGCTACCCAGATCATTTAATGGCAATCACGACACTTAAAATTTCTTTTTTTTCTTTTAATCAAACTGTCCCATACAGAGAGAGGGACAGAGAGGTTGGGTTAAACAATATTTCAATTATGACTATTTATAAATTGCAATAGCAGACAAAGAGATTACAATGCTTTGATATATAATAAAAAATAGCTTTCACATATGAAACTATTGTTTCGTGCCTCTACATAGATTAAATTTCATGTGATTCAAGAACGCATTGGGGTAACCAAACCTGGCTCCGATACCACTTGAATGACAAAATTTCTACTATATAATAATAACAGGATCTTGCCATACATTCATAAAATCACAAATTAAACCATAGGAGTCGACGCATACCGCTCACCATCAACTGTGAAGAATTCACCACCATTATATCTTTCCTGTAACCCCAAGCACGAACACAATGTATTCTCTAAGTTTTTCTCACTAGCTCCCCTTAATGCTCTATTGATGATAGCGGCAATAATGAAAGTGACATTAGGTAGAAAGAAGACCTAGAGTCCTATTTTATAGAGTTTGTGCACCATCCCATCAAGGTGTGCCAAATAGGATAAGATTCTTTTCCCTAATTAGACGAGGAGTAGGTTTCCTATTTGGAATCCAATTTTAAGAGATCGGTATCGATCAATTTCTTAATTGGTATATGGGACAATAATAAAGAATATTCAAGAGAATATTCATATAGATAGATCATTTAGTTCTAAAATATTGGGATGAAAGAAGAAAAAGATCGACAAACCTAATAGACCAAAGCATCATCCTCTCAGCATTGAAAAGAAACAAATTTTTCTTTAGACAGAGTTTTCCTAACCACGTTCACTGTGGCCATCTTGGCCTCTCGACGAGGGTAGGGGCACGCAAGTCCCTTTGATCCATACATAGATGTTTACACTTTACTATGTGGTGAGGAAAGATTCTTCCTTTTTCTTTTATCCTTTAAAAAATATTTCTCTTTGTTTTATAGGAGAGGGTTTTTTATGCCACTAGTGTGGGAGGAAGCTTCCTATGCCACTTCAATGGTAACTAAAAGAATGACAACATTCACATGGGTCCCAGATGGTTAGGGAAAGAGAGGAAAAAAATTAAATGCCTGAAAAAAAAAATAGAATTATTTAAATTACACTAGTTTTGCTATGTGGAAGGGAGATGAAGTAATTCCAACTTGTTGAATATTTAAGAAATATTGTGGATTGTCTCGTGTCAAATTTAGACATTTAAATTAAAGTTCAAAAATTATGTGACATTCATGTTTATGTATTCTATATTATTCAGTGATCCACATATTAGTATATGCATGTAACGATTCAAAATGCATGCATATGCATGCCTTGCCCTGTAGATTCACATATTGTGATCCCCGGTGTGTATTCTTATCTCTTTTAAAAAAGGACATCTTTTAAGCATCTTGATGGAAGGTTCATGTGGATTGTGATGGGAGTTATAGAGCTATCAAATCCATCTTTCAATTATTTTCACTTATGTGTATATACAAGTGAGGATTGAAGAGTGTTGAGATGTTGAGCATTACCAAGATATAATTCATATCGGTTTTCTGGCTGGGATCTTGGATTGTGTAGCGCAATCATCAAGCTACCAACTTGAATTGAGAAAATCCATGATTATTAACCAGTCGGTGCTTGAGTCTGACATGTTTAAGTAATCGATCGAGCTGATCCCTGGCTTTAACTGATCAATTCATGTCAAGCCTACTAACATAGGGCCATGTTTTGACACCCCTATTGGAACTTGTGCTTTTCCCTATTTTTAATATTATTTTGATAAATAAAATCCATATTTCATTTTTCTCTTTCATACCCCTATTTTGTATGTTGAGAGAGTGGTTACTGGTTAGACATATTGGTAAAGTAGCATTGTCTAATCTTATAATTGATCATGGTATATGTTCACCATAAAAAACCATTAAAAAAAATTAATAAATGTTATGGATATAGGGAAACTAATTCTCTTTATTTCCCATCTTTTGATTCTTCCCTCTCCTCATTGACCTAGGACTCCATAATCATATCAGTCTATAAGGTTTTAAACCTATATTGGAATCTACGAAATCAGGTGATTCAACTCGGGATAGACCAATCTCAATTCTTTATAGCTGAGGCCCTGACCGAGTTTGATTGAATCATACCAAGTTGGGAAAATTTTGACCTATTCTGTGATGATTAGGATCGATTCTAGGCCAATCCAAATCAGGGTTGAGATTCAAGTTTACGACCCACGATTAAGCTTATGTTCATATAATTAGGTTTTTTTTTTTGTTTGAGTATTCAAGACTTTAAGAGTTTGAGTGCCCTTTAAAGAACTGAAACCAGACCGTTCCATTATCAAATGGTACCAGATCCTAGTTTTGGGGATGATTCTGGGATTGGTTCCTTTGGGATCAAACAAGTAAGAGATTATCCCGTTGGACACCTTAGGTTGGTCCAATAAAAAAAATATAGATATTAAGTGGAGATAATTCCAAAAGTATATGTAGGCACTGGGCATCGAAGAAAATTTCGTTGCTGCTTAGGTTGCTGCATAGTAGAAGCCAATGGAATGGAATCCTAGAGTAGGTTTGAAAATACCCACTTCGGGTGAATTTTTCCACCCTTACCTCTGAGACTCCATTCCCCTGGCTGGTACCAGGGGTTGCAACTACTTGGCTGCAACCTAGGCAGCAGCCAAGTTTCACTCCCAGGCACCACCGGAAATCCCTATCTTCTTCTTCTTCTTCTTCTTCTTCTTCTTCTTCTTCTTTTTTTTTTTTTTTTTTTTTAAATATAACACTGGAAATCCCTAACTAGAGAATAGCTAATCCACTTCTGTCTCTTCTTCACTGAAGATCCATTCTTTGGGTTGATCTATATCTGCTTAGTTCAAAAAATATTAGGGAATTGGATGGGAAAACAGAAGAATCCATTGAAAAACCCTAAGGCTTAATTAACTATGTTTGAATGTCGCTAGATTTAAAGATCCGAGGCCTTGAAAGTGCTTTCCTTATACCGACCAAGATCTGTAAAACCAAGGTCCGGATAGTAGTGAAGCCCAAGGCCCCCAGGCCCTCAAATATTAGGTCAGCTCTGGGCTGAAACTTGAAGGCCTACGGCCCAATGAAATTGTCGTGGGCTTTTATGGCCCAACCCAAAGATCTAATGTAGTAATTCCCTTTTTTTTCTTTTTTTTGTGTGGTAGAATCTAATGCAGTAATTCAATCCATGATGTAAAAAATAATAAAAAATAAAATAAATCCATGATGTGTGTGTGTGTGTGAGAGAGAGAGAGAGAGAGAGAGAGAGAGAGAGAGAGAGATCATGTTGAACTTATCTCTAAAGTTTATTTATTTATTATTTATTATTATTTTTTTTAATTTTATGGTAAACAGTGCTTCTCTCTTAAGTTGAAACCTAGGAGGGATACGCTTGGATTACTTTCTTTGGAAAGTAATATATTATCACTATTAAGTACTTAAAGTATTAACTAGCCACTTAAAGTACTAACTAGCCCTAAATGAGTGAATATGAATCTTAACTGGGTTTTAGTTGTTCTGCTTTCAGTTAATTCTTTATTGGTCTTCAGTTCTAGACCCTTGGGAAACCTGTCACAGATCTACCCCGTCCCCTTTAATAATCGATCTCAAAATCAACTCCTAAATCATCCCATTTAATGATGAGATGGGTTGGTTCCAGGTTTTTGTGGATCAGTTTCCAATCGGGGTCTCAAATTGAAACCCTTAGATCCTCTAACATGGTTTCAAAGCTTACTGTTCCAATTATTCCTTGTTCATCTTTCTCCGTGTTTGATGCAGTATTATTCCACCAACATGTGAAGCGGACTGTTGAAACCGCAAATTGGAATCTCTAGTTCTTTACCTCATTAGTGCCTTCATACACTTAAGATACGCTTTCACTTGAGTCAAAATCATCTGATCCACAATCGTCAAATCGATCGGTCAGAAACTGGCCTCTATGAGCTTTTTTTCTTTTCCTATTCAAATAAATTCTAAAAGGACGTTTAAGCATGCCAAAACTTACTTACCAAGAATCTAAGGTTTTAGTTTCAGTTACGGATGCACGGACTTGAATGCTCTCCCTTGAAGCGAAGCACAAAACAGACTTTGCACTCCTTTTCACGCTACGCACTCCGAATCCACTCTATCAATGCATTATCTTTTAGGTGTACCACTGTTTGTTTTTTCCGACGATGGGGATGAAGTCGGGTCAAACAGGAACCCGAGGCTGGCATAGGCGCACAAGAATCCATAGGCCCCCAGAGGGTGCGCCTAAAAATGCTTCCAATTCTACTCCAACTTCTTTCACAAGTATTTCAACCTCGTGTGAAGCGCATTGCTCGAGTGAGAGCGATTCAGGTGGGGAGATATACTACGATGCAGAGGCGGAATCATCACCGTTTATTGTAGAGGAGCGAGAGGACTGGGAGAAAAAAATCCTTTCCACCTTCCGAGACAAATTAAATCATTTCGAATAAGCTCGCTCTTTCCCTAATAGGGACTTAAACTTTATATCGGATAGCTATATAAAATCATTTTAAAACTTGGGTCGCCATCGTCTTGAACTCAATAAAAACGATCTCGTACGTTTATACGAGAAAATTCAAGACGCCATCAACAGTGGATCAAAAGTTCCTGCAACGGCCCTTCGACGACAGTGACGATGGGGGATATGAAAATCTACCGGGCTCCGAGCCCTGGTTCTCACTGTGAGATCTTTGAAATCCCGGGGAGCCCGCAAGAAGTTAGGGGAATCCAAATTCCTCCTTTGAACTCCCACTTCCTGAACGAACAAAGCCGATTGTACAGAGAAATAAGAGCATTGAGTCTTCCTAATTTCAAAGGGTAAAAAACCTCAAAAATCAGAATTCCTTATTTCTCCCCCAATTGGAGAAAGGCAATTCATCTCCACCCATTCAACAATATCAACAATTATTTTTTTGGATATCCTTTTTCAAGTTATTCATTTAATACTCTTCCTCCACTAACATGTGAAGCAGAATGTTGAAACCGCAAATTGGAATCTCTTACTCTTTACCTCATTCGTGCCTTCATACACTTAAGAGCAGCCATCTCCTCCCCTTTCAACAATATCAACAATTATTTTTTGGGTATCCTTTTCCAAGTTATTCATTTAATACTCTTCCCCCACCAACATGTGAAGGGGAATGTCAAAATCACGAATTAGAATCTCTAGCTCTTCTCCTCATTAGTACCTTCATTAGTGCCTTCATATACTTAAGATCAGCCATCTCCATCCCTTTCAACATTATCAACAATTATTTTTTAGGTATTTTTTTTCAAATTATTCATTTAATACTCTTCTTTCCCCACTTCATTGATTTTTTATATGTGTTCTCAAAAAAGTGGCTTAGAAGTGCACATCTCCATCTTATTGATTTCGTTTGAATTCTATAATCAATAATTATTATTTGATTATGGTCTTAGTGCTATGCTACTAATGGATCCAAATTGCAGTACCAAGATTTACTAAAAAAAATTTAAAAAAAAATGCAAATTGATTTAGTAAATCAGTTGATTTGCTTAAGTTGCTCTTACTCAGTGCGTGATGAATTGGGAACCACATACCCGATCAAAAGTCAGAGAGTCACAATTATATTATAATTGGATAAGGGACAAGTGCATAAGAGGACCAGCATCATCAAACACCATTAACTGGCCATCAGTTTTCATCCCCATTTTTAAAAAAATTTAAAGATCTCAAGGACTGTCCAAGGGAAAGACCGCAAAAAAACAATCAACCAGGGACCAAAAAACATCCACTCATGGAGGGGAACAATTGAAATTCAGGAAGAGAAGAAGCTAAGGTTGCGTATGGTAGTCATCCAAAAAAACGTTTTTAATATTATTTCATTCTATGGGAATAAAAAACGGAATGAAATGTTTGGTGCCAACTTGGTATTTTTCGATTTTTTTGAAATGAAAAGAGAGAAAAAAAAATGCTAGAAATGCAAAATAATGGAACGGCGAAATCTTGTCTCGTCATTTCGGTTTCGTTCCAAATACAAAGAAATGAACAATTTAAGATAATCATTCCTAAAACCTTTTTTTCAATTTATTTATTTATTTATTTATTTTTTAACGACGTTTTGATACAGAAACTGAAAATTCTATTTTTAACATGAAACATTGTTTCTGGAACTGAATGACTACCAAAAGCAGCCAAAGAGAAACAATGATATACTAAATTAAAAGGAGGGGGGTGAAAGACCAGGAACAAAAGGAAGATCCCAAGCATAGCTAGATGCCTCTCATAGTTAGTAGCAATAAGAAACTCAAAACTCGTATACAAATGATGCAAAAACTTTTCAAGATTATATCAAAGGAAGAGGGATTTACATGTTGCCGTTTATATTACCATCTTACAAGTTAAGTCATTACTGAGGAACAAGAAATGGAGATTGTGAGTGTCAGTACATTATACAGGAAGCTAGCCACACCCTTAGAGGAGAGAGACTACGAGAAGAAAGTTGGTTTTTGCTAATTCCAGGCCTTACATTCCATTTAAGTGCATACAAATTCTTTCAAACAGAATCTTGCTTTGGAATTATGTGAGGGTGCCCGTGAGAGTTACTCCCAATATTAGATTAAGAGTAACTTGTAATAAAGATATGATTAATCATGTAGTGTGTATTCCGGCTGATGGCAATGCCGAAAGTGGAATTAGCTAACTGCCCTTTTTGTTTTAGTTTCAGACTTTCTCATGGATAGACAGATAGAGAAGAAAAGGATAACTTTGTGGATATGAGACTTAGAAACATCAGAAACAATATTGGAATATGAAGTACAATAAGGTATATCTCAACAACCAAATGACAACAAAAACAAGTTGACCAATTAAACATTAAAATAAATGGTCAACCAACAATCTAAATTCCCTCTTGATATTATTGCACCCTAATACATATATTCTACAAGCTTATACAGTGGTTAGAAGAGAAAAGCCTTAAGATTTAACTGATTAACACCCCCTTTACAAAAAACCCTAATTTCAGGACACTTGATCCAAAATAGTATTTGCTCAAACATTATTCACATGGACTGTTTCAAGTGTCACAGGGCCTGCCTTGCATGAATGAAGCATGAATTTACAAGCTCCCACAGCCTCTCCCACTGTTAGACAGATCCACTCCTGGCCTAAGTTCTCTATGAACTTGGACCTGTCTAGCTTCTTCATCAATTCACTTCCAGGGTTAGCCAACACCATCTATATTTAAGACCCATCAAACACATACAAGTAAATCACTTCACTTCCACCATAAAAATGACATAATATTCAATAAGCAAGAAATTAAAGACCCCAACAGTTAACTAGTACCTTAAGCCCTCTTCTGTCCATGTTCTTCTTAACTTCATCAAGCATGCTAATCCCGCTTGTGTCGATGCTACCAACGGCTGTTTATCAAAGATTTTTCACAGATTAGATGGAAGTGATTAGTTAAATTAATATAGAACAACTCAGATAATTCAATCCTTTTATGGTTGATTACTTACAGCCCATGTCTAGTATTACATAATGTAAGCCTGTCTCTCCTGATGATTTTAGTCTGTCTTCCTCTTCATTGATCCATCTTGAGATTCTATAGAACAAAATCAGCTAAATCTTAGCATTAATTCTTGAGATAAACTTTTCAATTATATATCATGCTTATTGTACCTCTCTCTTAAGTAGCTTGAATTGGCAAAGTAGATAGGAGCATCAATTTGAAGTATAAGAACTCCAGGAACACTGTTAGCATCTGGGTATTGATCGATGTTTCTGTATATCATGGAGTTGGGGAGGTTGCCAAGGACAAAAGTTCTTGGCCTTGATATGAATAGAAACACCCTAAGCATGGATAATGTGACCTGCAACAAAAATTTGAACCGTTAGTGATCAATTAATGTTGAATAGGCCTAAGCCCAACTTCCATTTTTCCATGGTAGTGTTGAAATGCAGGGAGTTATAGGGTTATAGTCCCACATCAGTTTGTTCGGGTCCTTGTTTGGTATCATATATTTAAGAATCTTTCTCCACTAAATTTTAAGGTTTCGAGTTTGACCCTCCAACAAGGTATCAGAGCTTAAATTTCTTTTTCCTCTCTATATGAAAGAGTGTTGAGATGATACATACCGCTACGATTAAACCCATCTCGACACTTCCGAAGACTACACTGATGTATGCACTAATGCACACAACAAAGTCAAATTTGTCGAGGTTCCAAAGATGGATAGCAGCCCTGTAGTCGATCAAACAGATCATGGCCGTAGTGATAATGGAAGCAAGAACGACGAGGGGAGTGTAGTGGAACAATGGTGTTAGGAACAACATAGTTATCAACACAGCAATAGCCATCACAGTGTTTGAGACTGCAGTCTTGCATCCTGCATTGAAGTTCACCGCCGCACGCGAAAGAGGTCCTGAAATTTTCAATTCCAGCCAAGCATTAGTTAATTATGAGTTTAGAATGAGTCCAGATCACCTACCCATATATGGTCACCTGTCCACCGCATCTCCCACCTCCATCAAAGCAGTGCCAAGGGAATGGAGGGTGCGAGAGTTTGGGAGATGGTGTGGACAAGTGACCATATGGGCAGGTGGGCCACATTTAATTTTGATAGCGAACGGTGGATTTTGATAATTAATATAATGGGAGGAGGAACGCTACCCTCCTCAGGTCCAGAAACAGCCCTTATTTTCAAGGAAACTGTGAAAAGATGCTTTTGCCTTTGGTATAAAGAACGCTAGACGGGTAACATTCTTTTTCCCTTTATATAAATTGAGATATAAATACCTCCCGTCAAGTAGCAAGAAGTGCAAGAGCCAGCGATGTTCATCATCCCAAAGGCAATCATCTCTTTGTTGCCATCGATTTGGTAGTCTTTGAGCATGGCGAAGCTCCTTCCCGCAGCGATTCCTTCCTGCATTAATTTAAACCCAACGTTAGCACAACTAGACCGATTGGATCTTTGTCAAAAAAAACAAAAAATTAGATCAATTGGAACGAACCAAACCAAAAAGACCGATTGGAAATTTGGTACGAACCAAAAAACCAAACCAATTAGACATAATTCCTCATCAGTTCGGCATTGGTTTTGATTTAGAAATCAGTAAAAATACAAAATTGATTAGAACAAACCCCAAAACTGATTGGAAAAAAAAACCCAATATAAAAATAAATTATTTTATATGAATGAAAATATCAATATAAAAATAAATATTTTATACTATTTCTTATACATAATAGACCAAGATCATGCTGATAATAAATTTATAAGAGATCCTTCAAAAAAATCGGAGGATCTAGATCAATGATGGAACAATTAATAGTTTAAGGTCGGGCTAATCGGTCTCTAACAATTAAAGGCTCTACATTATTTCTATCCATTTAGATAATCAATCCTTGTAATTCACAATTCACGGAAAGTATCTGGACCATAATTTGGTTAAATGAGGGCTAAGTAGGCTATAAACAGTTGGTTACAATTTTCACTGGGGCTATTAAAGTGACTATCTGACAACTACCTTGCATTGAGAATACCCGTTTATTAATCAATCGATGCTTAAACCCAACATATTCAATAATCGATTGGGCCAATCTTGAACACGAATTTAACCTACAACAGTCGATTCAACCGACAGCGATTCATTGTTGGCCAGATTCTACAGTGGACAAGTTGTCACCCACGTTAGGCAAGTATGGGGAAGAACACCGACCAGCCTGGAACCATTTTAATACTATATTGATCTTCTTTTGGTAATGGTCCATTATTGGTCTTGAATCTAGATCTTCTACGTTCTACTTACGTTCTACTTTCCACTTTCTTGTAAATCACGTAGAAGGAAGATAAAATCAGATAAGAACGGGCCCACAAGAGGAAAAAGACTTATCTTAATATAGTGCAGGTTTCAAATTATTAATTTAATTTCAATAGGCATGTTTTGGGTTTTACGGGGTTTTTTTTAGTGTTCATCACTGTTTTCAATAAAAATTGAATAGCCATCATTTGACCCGATATGATCCAGTTCATACAATTGTGAGGTCAATATGACCCGTGAGATTAATCAAACCAAAGACTTGACACCCATAATTAACAAAAAAAATATATATATATATATATATATATCTATACACTTACGGCAAGAGCGATGACACCAGAGATGATTCCGGTTTTAAGGGCTAGCATCAGATGATCAGACCCAAATTCAAAACTGGTCAAAGATGGTGGATTCAAGCCTTGCTTCAGGTGTCCAATCTGTAACACAGTAACGAAGTTGCAAGAAATGGGAGAAAACTGAAATGCCAACAAAGTTGGAAAAAGGCAGTACAGAATGAGATGCTCACCACTGCAACACCATGTCTCTCAGCGTGGGTGAGATAGACAAGGAGGCTTCCAAGAATCACAGAAACCAGTGGCGCCATGGCTGATATCCAGAAGAATTTTGGCCCTCTCTTGCTCTGCTTATAAGGAAAAAAAACAATTATTATCCACCTAGGTAGTAGGAAATTTGCTGATGTGAAAATGAATAGTTCCTTTCCTCTATGGGTTCGTAAATAACCAAGGGAGGTTCATTAAAAAGTAGCACGGCCCTGGTGCCCATGTGGTGCTAATAAGAGCACTAGTAGAAACATTAATAAAAGTGAAATTTTCACTTTTCATAAGGGTTGGATGGGTCCGTCAATTTGCCCCCCACTTTGTCAAGGCACAATGGCCACACTATCCTTTAGGCTTCCTTTTTGTTTTTCCAAATATCCCTTTTAATTGAAAGGGAGATTTCATTTTTGCCCCTAAGATTATCAGTCACTTAGTAAAAATTTGTCTTCTACCCACCCACCTTAAATCTTTTCCACAAATTATTCATTACAGCATATAAAAAGCCCAATAAATAATTAGGGGAAAAAATCCTGAAAGGCACCATGACCCTGCACCAAGACACAAAGGGGTGAAAAGACCATCCTACCCCTAATGAAAGGTGAAAATCCTAACCCCACTTATGCTTTCATAAACAATCCACTGACCCTTTTGCTGGTGCAAAGTCACACTATTTTTCTGCAAATCTTCTCTGACAAATTAATGGGAAATTTTTTTGTTACTACCCAGGTTGCAAGAACGTTTCTGTTACCCAAACTCTCGGCCTAAGAAATAGAATATCCACATTCCCTTTGGATGCACAAATATTCTCCTAAAATATTCTCCTAAGGTTTAGTATTTTTCAAAATACCCATCCTATAAGGTATGTGTAAACCCTTAGTTATTAACAAAAAAAAAAAGGTAAACCCCTAGTTACGATAACAAAAAAGTTCCTGCAAACCAGATAGCAGCAAAATGATTAATGGAAACCAGAAACACAGTTGTTTTTCTTACTTCTTATTTTTATTAACAGTGTGAATCTGTTGTGCAACGTTTATTGTGTTTTGTTTGATTATGAGTTATTAATTAGCTACGACGAAGAAGAGGATAAGCACAAAGAAATGAAAAAGAAGAACCTTGAATATTTAATTACCAAGCATTTACTGAGGATGAGAAAGAAGAGGAAGACACAGCCCAATCCACCACTCTCCCATCGCCACTGCAACCACCAGAAACCACTAATGTTAGTCTTAGTTAGAGAGAGAGTCCAGTTACCCAAAAAATACGATCTCTGTTCAAAATGAAGAGTTAAATATAATGTAACTAGCACAACTGGTAATTTGCCCTGACATTGGATAGGGCAGAAGTTACTAAAAAATGTTTTTTATGTTTACTTTAGAGAAAAACAAAGAGAAACAAACAAAACCCATGAACCTACTCTATCCTATTTTATGGGGGAAGGGTAGGTGAGAACCAGGGGGAGCTTCCTGTAGGGTACTCTACCAACTGAGACTTTAGGGTCTGAGAACCAGGGGAAGCTTCCAGTAGGGTGTTTCTTACACTCCACACTCTACCAATTGAGACTTTATGGGTCACTTACCAAATAAAAAAATAAAAAAAAAGAGACAATGGGTCATTTACCAAATGAAGGACTTTAGGGGTCCTATACTAGTAAAAGATTAATAGCACAAAGGAAGACTCAAAGAAAGGACCTGATGTGTTTGGGTGAAGACAGAACGCATGACTGAGACAAGGTCAGTGCTGTTGGTGAAGTGTTCCAAACCCAGGATCCCTTTCAGCTGCTGCAAACTAACAACTGTAGCTGCTCCACCCATGAACCCTATTATGGTTGCATGTGAAAGAAAATCCACAATAAACCCAAGCCTGCATTCATCACAATCTTAAACTATCAATTATCTTAGTTCATCCATGGCTAATGTCTTTCAAACTAGTAAAAGACAAATGTTGGGTCCCACATTAGATGTGAGTAGCTTATAAAAATTTAAACATATTTTTTTAAAGGTTAGCTTTAAAGGATAAATTCTACAGTCATATCTTCACCTTAAGAAACCCAAGGAAGCTTGGAAAACACCGGAAAATAATGTAGCAGTGAAGGCGAGGTGAAGGTACAGCTTGGGTTGCGCAATAGGATTCACCTCTCTCCCAAGCATAGAACCTATGAGTAGTGATGGAACAGCCGCTGCCCCAATAGCCAAATCTCTCGAACTTCCCATCATGGCGTAAACCAAAGGTGGGACAAAGCTCGAATCTGCATTGCCCATTTCAAAAGATTTCAAACACATTTCACAATAATCTAACTGGAATTGAATAGAATTTGATTTGGAGAAAGCACTCACATAGGCCAAGGATGGGTGGGAGATTAGCCAGCTTAGCATAACTGATGCCCTGAGGGATCGCAAGGCTTGCAATTGTAATCCCAGCGATGAAATCAGCTTTGAAGAACTGGAAAGTGTAACGAGGTGCCCATTCAAGGATGGGTAGAAAGTACTGTAAAGCTAACACAAATTTCCGACCAGGTGACTGGTTCTTGAAATGACGAAGAGGGTCATCAGGGAAGAAGGTTTCTTTTAGAGAGAGCTTGAGTGAATGGAAGAAGGGCTGCGAAGGTGGGAGTGCCACACGATGAGCACAACCGACGTGATTCTGGAACATGTAATCGGTGCTGCCCATCACTGAGGTGGTGGCGGCGGAGGCGGTGGTGGTGGTGGTGGTGGTGGTGGCTTTGTTACTTACAGTAACGTATGAGTGGTTATGGTTATGGAGACTGAGTGGAGAGGAAGGAGGGACCTCGGGGGGTTATAAAGAGGAAAAGAGTAGTGTGATGATCTCACCTCCCACTGCTTTTCTTCCTCCTCCTCCTCCTCCTCCTCCTCCTCTCCTCTCCTCTCCTCTTCTGTGGTGGCTTGGGGTGGACCTCATGAGAAACGTGTAAGTGCGGTGTGGGTCCCTGAGCACATGTGGAAGAGGCATCCTAGGTCACTGACTCCTGAGTCCTGAGTCGTTCAACGGACTTTCATTTCATACGGCTACCCTACTGCCAGCACGGCATGCTTTCACTATGTGGTGAGTCCTGATTGGTGAGAGCCAAACAAAAATGTTTCAAGCGGTAAGTTAAAAATTTTTTTTTTTTTGGATGATTAGGTAAGTTTGAAAGCGAATCAATTCCTCGTACGACAATCATTCTCCTACGATTTGCAGAGATGGAATTCACACAACAATCAATTATATAGTAGATTTCATTGTGTGGATCAACTTGTACAAACCTAATCCACATTCAGATTAGTTTAGAAGTGGTAGTGGCCAAGTAGGCTCGATATGATGTGCTTTGTTGTAAACTAGTTGCCATCAATCGTTGAGCTGCTGAAGCTAGCGAGATGGGGAGGATATTTGGGTGTCATGGACCAGCCCCCATTAGGTCAGATTTGAATCGATCGGCTATAGTCCAAAATTGGGCATAAGTTGGGTAAATGGTACATGTTAAGAGGCTAGTGGGTCCACTTGACAAAAAAAAAAAAAAGTAGCCGATTAAATAAGAATGATAAAGTTTTCCTACATCGTGGCTGAATGTTAGGATCATCTGGATGTGATCCCATCACTTTCCACCTCTCTCTTCCCCTATTGTATGTGATTACAATGGGCCACAGTGAATGGAAAAGTGGCCCTAAGAAAACTTAGTCCCAAGAATAAAAATGTCTAGATTCCATTCGATATATCTCAAGAACTTTCTAAAAAAAGAAGAAAAAAATTAGAGAAAGTTAGACAGACTAGTCAATATGAAGGAATACTAGGATCCATACAAAAGTGGATCAAATCCTCGTACGAGAATGATTTTCGTACGGGTTGACCCACACAGATGGAATCACCTAACAACCAAGTTTGTGGTGGATTCCATTTGTATGAATCAGCCAGTTCAAAAATAATTCTCGTACAAAAACCTAATTTACACTATCGATACCACTTCTTGAATTCTATTTTGACCATTGCTCTACCTACTAAACACCTTTGTACCTAATTATGCTTTTTGATACTTGTACTTTAAAGTAATTGATACGTAAGAACTTACATTATTATTGCCTATAAAATTGAAACTTCCATAACTAGAGGCGAAGCACCTTCCATCTTTTCACAAGTATTAGAGGACTAATGCCATAAGAATGTCTATTAAAACAAGTAGTGATAGAAGCGCAAGTCAATTTCAAATCTTGGGCCAAATATTTGAGATACTAAAGAAAAGAAAAATTAGTCCATTACCATCCTTGTTGCTCTTCTCCTAACAATCTTCCTATTTCTTCGTAGTCAATCTAGACAGTGACATTGCTAGCCTATTCTTCTTGTTTCTCAAAATCCTACTATAATTCTTCTGATCTTGGATTCATGAGCACTCTCTATCCATCCATGATTGACAAAAACAAATGCAAAACGTCCATTGACAAATATAACCGCCACCAACTAAGTAAGTATGACACAGTCAAAAATATGGTGGGGATTAAATATCGTTCTAACATGGATGAACCATTGAATTCATAAGGTAAAAGAAACCTTAATTCCAAAGAAAAATAAGAGTAAAATAGTTGCTTTGATTCAAATTGCCTTATAGGAGGCCCAAAGAAACCTTGTATAATTAGGTAGAAGTGAAGAACAAAAACAAGTAATTAGGGTAAAAAATGTAAACACAATAGGAGATTAGAAAAATCCTACTTTATGCAATCAAACTTTATGGGCTCCATTGAAAGCCTAAACAGATGAATTAAATGAATCTTACGCAAACCTATTAAGGACTCAAAGCACTAGGCTTTTTCGCAACTGTTTATCATTTCCAAATTGAGATTATAACTCCAACAAAATTAAAAAAAATCAGCCAGTATTCAGTGGAACAGTGTAGTCTTCTACTAGTCGAAACATCCTAAGAACTCTTCCAACACCTACTCTACATTTTTTTTTTTTTTTTTTTTGCTGCAAGACACCTACTCTCTACATCAAAGTGTAGATTTATGCAATTTTGTGACCATAGCGTAGACCCCACCTACCTTCTCTGATTAAGTCTGATGTGAGGTTGAAGATGTTCTTTCTCTCTCTTTCCACTACAGATTGGAAAGTACAGATGATACAAGCAATCCAAAAGAGACACGTCTTTAGTGAATTTCCTGTATTGGTCATGTCAACACGTGTCAAGCGTCAGCGCACTTTGATACATATGCTTGCTACTTTTGGGTATAAAGTCTCTTCCTCACAGTCCCTACGGCAACGCGGCTCCACACCTTAAAACCAGCCAATAAAGCATCCGTAGGACCTAGGGCTGATCTGTCTCTCTCCTAGGGTTAGGATTTAGCAAAATCCAATCAGGATTCAGGAATCAGGAATAAGGATACCGCGCACCAAAAATGACGAGTGTTCCATATGTAAAGCTAGGGACAACGGTGCACCTGTTGATTTTTTTTTTTATTTAAATAGGTAGGGAGGGAATATTGACAACAACCATAGATAGGTAGGGAGGAAATACAGGAGGAAATACAGGCAACAATTAAAGCCTCGAAACTTATGACTTTATCACGGGATGAGTATTTTACACATTACAACATAACAACTATGCTAGACAGTTGTTGTTATTGTTATTGACCCCTATGTTAACATAGAGAACACGATATTTTTCAGAGAACATTCTCTCATTATTTTATATGTTCTTTCCTATTGAATATGTAGATCCCATATTAATGATATCATTTTCAAAGCAACAATTGTTGTATTGTGTAGATCCCTTTTCAAACTTGCACTATCTCCCTAGAAAACCAAAAAATAAAAAATAAAAAATAAAATATAAAATATAAAAAATAAAAGTTGGAAAAATAAAAGGAATTAAAATGTTCTAATACAATGTGGTCACGGCGGAAACTAGTGAATGGATCCATCTATAAGTGGGTGGGCCCGAATCAGGTCCAGGTGCTTATATATCATCCTACTAGGCTTCTGCTAATTGATCAGCTCAGGATGGTCTAGTTATGGCTACAATAGACTTTTTCTTTTTTGTCAATCTATGGGGGGGGGGGGGGGGGGGGGGACTGCAGAGCCAATGGCTGACTTACTCTTAAAAGGAGGGAAACACACATATTCACACAACACACCCACATGCTGCTGAAATTAATCCTCAGACCTTTAGGCATCAACTTCAACTAGCCGTTGTTGCTATCAGTGCGCTAAGCACTGGAATCACATGATTACGATAGTCTTATTTCAATCAACATGACGAATCTAAGTCGAATACAATACACAAATGCATCAAATAGTTGATGACGTTGACATTGTAATCAAGAAAAAGTTCAAGAACAAAGATGTCATGCCATCCACATTTACAGATATGACGAGGAGATAATACTCAATTGCCCATCTTTTAGGTTTCAATTTGACCCATGGGAGTTGGGAGTTACATAGAGCTATAGTTTTACATTGGTGCATTATTTGTTGAGGTCTTTGGTGCCTATATATTTGAAGGGCTCCCTTCACCAAATGATTTAAGGTTTTGTATTGTACCCGTGTCATCAAAACTGTTCTTTCCCTACAAGTCCCTCATTATTCCCATAAATGATCTTGAGAGTTTCACATCCTTGGTGCCTTTCATATACTTGAGGAGTTCTCACTAGTTAATAAGACCATATTTCAAAATTGAATGCATCAACTAGTTAAGAATTACCTAGAACAAAAAGCACGTGGAACATTGATAAGTTGATTTGCATGGTTAGTGGAAGTTTTCCTTCACTACCGCATAGGACAGTTGTTGAGCTGTGGTGGGCAAAGCCAATGTTCATGGGGTTTCGAGTTCGAACCTCTTGACTGTTATCCTTCTCTTCCTTATCTATCTAAGAAAAAAATCATTACGGATGGGCTAATTAATCTTTCAAACACTACATTGATTACTGTTTTTCTTAACATACGATTTTTTGGTGATTGGTCGAAGTTGATTGACAATCGCAAAAAGAAAGGCTTAAGGATGAGTAGTACTTTTGAGGGAGAGAGATTCCCCATTGACACTCTATCCTAAAATATCCATTTCAGAGGTTTTGGGTGGAGGT
Organism: Macadamia integrifolia; assembly: GCF_013358625.1. Classification (NCBI taxonomy): domain Eukaryota; kingdom Viridiplantae; phylum Streptophyta; class Magnoliopsida; order Proteales; family Proteaceae; genus Macadamia; species Macadamia integrifolia. Next base: position 43,101 of record NW_024868764.1, on the reverse strand, counting down.
GGGAGTGGGGCCTCTCTCCAGATTCCCCCTTATCCTCTACAAGCACCAATGATTTTAGATTTACAACTAATACACAAGTTTGTATAAGGGGAGAATGATAAAAGTGAGTCATGAACAGAGGAGTAAGAATTAAATCGAATTGTATAATGTTTATTTGGAGAAACTTCATTGCATTTCCATTAATTTCAATGGAAGAGAGAGAGAGAGAGAGAGATCAGTCACTTTGATAACAATGAAAAGATTGTTCCTAGTCAGAATCCCACTCTCCTTTCTCGTATGTTGGGACATTGGTAGAATTCATCTTTAAAATCTATTTAGTCATTAAAAAGAGGGTGTTTAAATCTTTATACACCTTCACATCAGCCAACTCACATCTAAGATAAGATAATTACTTTCACGAGGAACCCTAACATAATCAATAGATATGAATGGATGAGTTGATGAGATAGAAATTGCAAAGTGACCGTTAAAATTTTTTCTACAGTGTCCACAGTACCCTAACAAGACCTTTGCCTCCATTTTAGTGATCTCTCCTGCTTAAGATGGCCTTTATGTATCTGTCAACTTATATGAATTATAGGTTGACGTACATGTGATTTGTAGGTATATGAGTGTGTTTTCCATTTGCTCCAAAGAGATTTAGACCAAGACAAGTTGATAATAATCATGGTCTGGTTGGAACTTGGAACTAGCCAATGCTTTTTATTGTGGTGTTCTTAAGGTTGTTGGGAGTTGGGACCATGAATTGAGAACCAAAGGCTCCATAATGGAGTTAGTGTAACATTATATGAGGCACAGAAAGGGTTCAATTTAAATGTGGCCTCACTATTTGGGCATCACAAGCTAGGATTATCAGATTAGCACTGGGGGGATATCTTAGATTCAGAGAGGACTAAAGTTTTGTTTTTGCTACGTGTCTTTGAAAAGTTGGTGGCAGTGACCAATCAGTGATAGAGAAAGTCAAAGATATGTTTCCACGCCTTTGTAGATATTGATCAGGATCCCCATGGGGCCATCCCAAGATATAGGGAGTCCCAAAGGTCAAATCCTTTTTGGGTCTAGGACATTTGGGAATCCTCGAGGTTAAATGCTTTTTGGGGAGGGGGAGAGAAAAATATATGGAGTCCTGTAGGTCAAAGGCTGAGAGAGAGAGAGAGAGAGAGAGAGAGAGAGAGAGAGCTAATTGTTCCGTAGTTATAAGTGAGTCTGAATCACCTATCCATATATGTACGCTGCATGTACGGTTAGGTAATGATATCTATAGCACTAAGATTGAAACATGCAAGTGGAAATAAAGTCAGTATATATCAATTATTGATGTTATTGCTTCTTACAGGGAAATTTGCTCAGGAAAGAATCAAATCACGTGGGCATCAAAACTTATCCAAAAAACAAAAGTGGGCAACAAGACGGGGTGCACAATACTCCCCCTCATGTGTAGTTTCATTATACCGAGTTGTTAAGTATAGGTCACAACACGAGCTGTTGAGTAAGGTGCCACAATAATATATATCAAAACATACATGCGCTTGCATGTGCGAGGTCACACACGTATTCCAACTTTGCACGTAACACCATCATGTGGTATTAAAGGGGGCACAATTATACATAACACAAAGCTCTTACACTTATCAAGAATAAATGACTTTAGTTTGTAGCTTTAGATACCATGTTGGAAGGTTGAATACAAAATCTTAAGACATTATATGAAGAGATTTTCAACTGTATAAGGACAATCAAAGAAAAACTAGTTTTATGATGTTATTAGCATTTATTATTCATAACTCCACTTTACTTTCCCTTTCAATGACTTTTTTTTTTAAGGATCGAGTTTCCCTAAGGTCTCCATTCATTGTGGTCCATTTGGGCCACTCAGGGAGAGGTTGCAGGGGACACATAGTCTCGTTGCTTCGGTCCATGATGTGATTCTCACCATGTGGTGAAGAGAAATTTCTTCCTATTTTTCAAGACTCTTTTTACCTTTCTTTGTATATGTACCTTTTGGCTTGTAAGAAGGAAAAAAATTGTTTCCAATGTGAAACATTTAGTGGTGAGTGAGTCTTACTTTTGAGTGAATCAGCCATAATTTGAGTTTGAAGTCCTCTTGTGACAAGTGAATCTCTAAGTGACCCTAGAGTTAATTAAAACTCTATTGTATTTTTTAGTTTAATATTTTTTTTAGTTGAATTAGGTTTTAGTATCCAAGGATTCATCCACTATCCCACAATAAATAGTCTCAAAATAATATGCATAACACAAAGATTTTGCTGGAACAAGAGTAGGAGGTGGAGAGGAGGAAAGGAATAAAGAAAAATGGGGGGAGAGAGAGGGAGGAATCCATGAAAACTGTAACACTGTTCGTTTCCACTATATATGAGTTTGACATTCCAAGTCATGGGGAAGCACCGAAGGCTGATGCTTAGCTTAGTTCAACTTTGTTCGGTAATTATATTACAATTTCTTACAAAATTAAAACAAATTGTAATACAAAGCTTTTACAGTAGAAACTACTATGATGTTGTAGTATTGATCCTTAACTGAAATAAGACAGGGATAGACTTCAAATAGATGTTGAATCACCACCACAACAACTGAAGAAGCTTCGATCAGAATTAAAGTTGAGTCACACTTGTAGTGCTGCCTTTAAGGTAATTGATGCCCTCTACTGTCAAGAGTTATTCTGTATCTCTACCTCTAAGATAAAATAGCCTTCCACTAGAAGATGAGACAGTTCCTCTAGTCCCTTCTAGGAGCAAAAAGCTGCAGCACAACAATCCCTTCTAACCTTACACAAGACTTAGAGAAAATAGAAGAAAAAGAAAGTCTTGTATGGTTGCAAAGAATAGAAATAGATGGAGTGTCAATGTGTGAATATGTGTCTCTGCAAAGTATTTGGTTGGGTTTATGTAGACCCAAAACCAACCCTTGCACCCTCTTGGATACCCCAAGAGTAACCTCCAACTAATGGCAAGTTGATTGGAGAATAATGTCACATGGACATGAATTGAGAATTAATTCAATAAATTGAATTAATCCTAATCAATTTCTTAACCCACCTCCTCACTCATGATAATGGCCATGAATGAAATTTAGAGCTCTCATAGGGTGTTATTGACCATTTTTTAGCCCACCTCTCCACTCATGGTAGTGATCATGAATGGACTTTAGGGCACCCACATAATGACATTGACCATTTACCTCCATTTGACAATAACATATAGCATGAATTAAGAATTAATTTCATAAATGAAATTAATCCCAATCAATTCTCTTTTCCCACCTCTCCACTTTTGGTAATGGTCATGAATGAAATTTAAGGCACCCACAGGGTGTTATTGACCATTTTCTACTACCTTGACCCTAAAGGTCTCACACCATTACAAGTCATAAAACACATAAAAGAAAAACCTCATCACATAAAAGAAAAACCTCATATTGAAACTTAATTATAATAAAATAAATATAAATTCTAACAATCCCCCACATGTTTCAAATGACACGAATGACACATCTGTTGTGACTGTATTAGACACTATAGGACGCATCGTTGTAGGTGTCTTTCAGACTTGAACCTACACTAGGTCTAATGAGTCGCGCTACAGAGTACGGGTAGAGTCAGACTCCTTGAACCTTTCCTCATTAGTGTAGTTGATCGATCCATCAACCACATCTTATAAGTCGACTTTTTGAGCTACCCATCATATAATCATTTGGACTTTTGAATAGGTCATGTCCTTTATCTTGGACTCATGAATGTTTAGAAAACTTACCTATAAGTTCTCATTGACGGCAGCCACACCCTCTACATCCACTTAGGTTAGTCCCCGATGTGCACCACAATTAACACACCCCCACATTTCCTGGGATTGGATTAGTTAAGAGCTTTACTGCTCAACCTTTCTCCTTGTGGTGGTATTACTATCACCATCTACATCTTGGAATAAATACTTAAATAAGTAGTAGTATTGAGCTTGTCACCTATGACTTCATTTGTACCCCTTGAACCTAATTCAGGCATTAAGCCTCTTCACATAGGTAGGGTGTCCATCACATGACCTAATGATTAGGCATCAACCCCATTCCTGAAGATACACTACACAAGTTCTTAACAGAAATAGGCTTTGTGAACATGTCAGCTTAGTTACTTTCTGACTTCACATACTCGATAACTATCATTCATTCATCTATGTATTGTCTCATAAGATTGTGTCTTAGGCGTATATGCCTCCTTTTACTATTATATATCTGGTTCTTGGCTAGATGTATAGCCGCTTGATTATCACAATATAGTGATATCGATGACGTCGATTTTTACCACAATGAAATATCCGCCATTAAGTTTCTAAGCCATTCAGCTTTCGTTCCTGCCTTTTCTAAAGCTATGAACTCATATTTCATAGTAGAGCCTATCCCACAATATTACTTTGTGGACTTCCATGAGATGGCACCGCCTGCTAGTGTAAATACATACCCACTAGTAGCTAAGGACTCGTTTGTATTCAAGATCCAATTTGCGTCGTAGTACCCTTCCAACACCGTTGGTTTACCACTATAGTGCAAACTATAGTTGATAGTGCCTTTTAGGTACCTCAACAGCCTATCAATCGCACTCCAATACTCTTTACTTGAATTGTGAGTATGTTGACTCAACTTTTCTACCGCAAGGGTAATATCAAGACGCGTACAATTCATTAGATATGTGACTGAACTAATAATTTGAGCATACCTTTTTTGATTCACCGGTTCACCCAAGTTTCTTTTCAAATGACATCCCATTTCAAAAGGTGTTTTAATCGCTGAAACTTCATGGTACTCATACTTTTTAAGTATATTTTCTACATAATGGGCCTGGGATAGTGAAATATTATTCTCTTGCTTGATGATCTTGATCCCAAGGATCATATCAACCTCTCATAAGTCTTTTGTAATAAAATTAGACTTCAAAAGTTTCTTAGCTTGACTCACTATTTTCAAGTTTGTTCCCATTATCAGCATATCATCTACATATAGTAATATAAATATGCCCTTACCACCATGAAACCTGCTATATAAGCACATTTCAACATCGTTCACAACGAAACCATTTGAAATTAGAACTTTGTCTAATCTTTCATGCCAATGCTTTGGCTCCTGCTTCAATCCATATAAAGATTTCTGAAGCTTACAAACTTTTTGCTCTTGTCCATTTACTATACAACCTTCTGGTTACTTTATGTAAACTTTCTCCTCTAAGTCCCCATTTAGAAATGTCGCTTTCACATCCATTTGATGGATGACCAGGTTATATATTGACATCAATGCTAATATAACCGTTACGGTGGAAATTCTAGAGACTAGGGCAAATGTATCAAAGTAATCAATGTCAGGATTTTGCCTAAACCCCTTGACTACAAGTCTAGCCTTGAAACGATCAAGTGATCCATCACTTTTTAGTTTCTTTCGAAATATCCACTTGGTTTCTAAAGTTTTTGAACCAATTGGTAAATTTACCAATTCTCAAATACTATTCTCCAAGATTGAATCTAGTTCACACTTGATTGCCTCCTTCCAAAATAAGACATCCGATAATGTAATAGCCTCTTTGTATGTAAGAAGATCTTTGTCTACTAGATAAACAAGCCACTCATCATTCAAATATTTAGGTCTTTTAAGTTGCTTGTTCATCCTTAGTTGACTTCCATCACCATTACCCAATTCTTGATTGGTAACCCTTTCATTTAACTATATTTCCCCATAAGTCAATTGACTATCTTTACTTATAGGTAAGTTGGACTTAAAGGGAAATATGTTTTCAAAGAAATCAACATCTCTTAATTCTATGATGCTATTTGTTTCAATAAAATCATCCATAGTTTTAATCACCATGAACCGGTATGCAGTACTATTTGTAGCACATCCTAAAAACACAAAATCACATGTTTTTTGCCCCAGTTTTCTTTTCTTGGTATCCGGTAATAATACCTTAGCCAAACAGCCCTAAATCCGTAAGTGTTTTAGACTTGATTTTCTTCCTAACCATTTCTCAAATGGAATCATACCAGTCTTGTTATGTGGGATTCTATTTGACAGATAACATGTCGTTAGCAATGGCTTCCCCCCACATATCAAGTGGTACACTCGAACTTAATAACATAGAGTTCATCATCTCTTTAAGAGATCTATTTTTCCTTTCGACAACCACATTGGATTCCAATTGGTCTGGAGCGGTTGTCTCATGGATAATTCTATTTTTCTCACAAAACTTTTCAATGTTAAAATACTCAGTCCCTCTATCGGTTCTAAGTCTTTGAACCTTTTTGTCAAGTTGATTTTCAACTTCCGTTTTGCAAGATATAAACGTCTTTCCGGCCTCATCCTTTGATTTAAGTAAATAAATCATGGTATACCTAGAGTGGTCATCTACGAAGGTTATGACATAGTTGTTTCATCCCCTAGACTCATATGACTTATAGTCACTCAAATCACTATGGATCAATTCCAAAAGATCACTCTTTCTATCCACAATTTTATGAGACTTTTTGGTTAACTTTGTCTTTACACAAGTTGTACACTTATTCACAGGGGGTTCCACCTTATTGGTGATCATGTCTAACTTGCATAATTTGGTGATATACTTCTCACTACTATGACCCAACCTACCATGCCACAAATCAAAAGAATTAGTAGGGAGAACAATGTAAGCAGGAGAAGTACCAGCTTTCTCAATTATAGTATTTTCAATGCTTAGTATAAATAAACCATCACTAAGGTATCCCTTCCCCACAAATACATTGTTCCTAGTGATAACCGCCTTGTCACTCTCAAAAGCTAATTTCATTCCTACTTTATTAAGTAAAGGAACTGAAATTAAATTGCGCCTAATGTCCGGCACATGGAGGACATTGGTAAGAACCATAGTCTTGCCTGAAGTGAGTTTTAACACTATCTTTCCTTTTCCCATAGTAGGGGCACTTTGAAAATTTCTTATGAATACATTTTCGTCTCTCATACTCATGGAATAAGAAGAGAACATCTTCAGATCACCACAAATATGTCTTGTAGCACCGGTATCCAATACCCAATCATTTGATTTTTCAACCAAAATTGCTTCTGTGACCATAACCACAAAAACATTGTCTTCAACTAGGTTCATATTTTCATATTTTTCCTTCTTTAATCTGCAATCTTTCTTGAAGTACTCTGGCTTACCACACATATAATAAGTGAGTTTCTTCTTTTTAAAAGAAGGCTCATCATTGTATTGACGGTTCTTCCTTTTCTTGTCATGTTTGTTGGTTTCTACCAAGTTTGCTTTTAAGCGTTTCTCCCCAAGGTCTTTTTCACCTTTGTCTTTGTTTCGGTTCTTTTCCTCAATTTTGATCCTTACAACCAACTGGTCCAAAGTCAACTCCATCTTCTTGTGTTTCATTGACAACTTAAAAGCATCCCAAGAAGATGAAGATCAGTTACTGACGAGATAACATTGGTGGGAATTGAATCAATGGTGGGTAAATGAAGAACCTCCTTACCATTGTGGCTAACATGAACCCCGCCTCCTTGGTTGTTGATTGTACTTTCAACATTGATGTTTGAGGGATCTCCTCCGTTTGTAGTTCCATCTATGGCATTGTTGTTCGAAGCATCACCTATGATAGTGATTGTAGGACCATCATTGTTGTTGGAGTCATCACCTCTGTTGAGGCTTGCATCTCCAAGATCAGTCATGGAATCTTACAACTATCAATTACCTTAAACTTGTTGGGTAATTGTATTATAATTTCTTACAAAATTAAAACAAATTGCAATACAAAAATTTTACAATAGAAACTACTATGATGTTGTAGTATTGATCCTTAGTTAAAATGAGACGGGGATAGATTTCAAATAGATGTTGAATCACCACCGCAGTAACTGAAGAAGTTTCAATCAGAATTGAAGTTGAGTCACACTTGTAGTGTTGCCTTTAAGGTAATTGATGCCCTCTACTGCCAAGAGTTGTTCTGCATCTCTACCTCTAAGACAAAACAGTCTTCCACTAGAAGATGAGACAGTTTTTCTAGTCCCTTCAAGGAGCAAAAAGCTATAGTACAACAGTCCCCTCTAACCTTACACAAGACTTAGAGAAAATAAAAGAAAGAGAAAGACGTGTATGGTTGCAAAGAGTAGAAATAGATGGAGTGTCAATGTGTGAATATGTGTTTCTGTAAAGTATTTGGTTGGATTTATATAGACCCAAAACCAACCCTTGCACTCTCTTAGATTCTCCAAGAGTAACATCCAACTAATGGCAAGTTGATTGGAGAATAATGTCATATGAACATGAATTGGGAATTAATTCAATAAATTGAATTAATCCCAATCAATTTCTTAACCCACCTCCCCACTCATGATAATGACCATGAATGAAATTTAGAACTCTCATAGGGTGTTATTAATCATTTTCTAGCCCACCTCCCCACTCATGGTTACTATGAATGGACTTTAGGGCACCCACATAATGACATTGATCATTTACCTCCATTTGGCAATAACCTATGGCATGAATTAAGAATTAATTTCATAAATGAAATTAATCTCAATCAATTCTCTTTGCCCACCTCTCTACTCATGATAATGACCATGAATGGAATTTAGGGCACCCATAGGATGTTATTGACCATTTTTCACTACATTGACACTAAGGGTCTCACACCATTACAAGTCATAAAACACATAAAAGAAGAACCTCATCTTGAAACTTAATTATAATAAAATAAATATAAATTCTAACAAACTTCTCCTCAGAAGTTGATCTATAGGACATGGGCAGCCATGAAGACAAAAATTCAAAATAATGATTTGCTGGGTGGAGGAGAAATAGAAACCCTTCCTCCACCTCCCAGTTGAGTATTTGACCTGTATGTGATCTTTCAACTTGATTAGTCCTGTGGTCCATTCAAACTTTGTTAAGTATGATATAATAGACTTTTTTTCTCATGGACCTTAAAATATATCTTACTCTCAATTGGGCTAAAACTTCACATCTGAGTAAGGGATATTGAGGCCTACATATCCATAAAATTTCAACGCTACTTGATTTTCCATGTGGCAAATCCAACTGCCTAAAATTGCTATTTTGAAGAGAGAGGTGAATCACCTATCACATCCGATCTATATTTGATTCATATTCTAACAGTTTATATGATCCGAACAGTAGTTAGCTCAAGCGCAGCCCAATATAGTTGCATCCGAGTCCAATCCTCCGACCTCCACAAAGTCCATCACGGTCCCTGATGGACTGATGAGAGTGAACTTAAAGCCAAGCCCGTCTTAGAGGAAGAAATTTTATGTTATATCCACCTGAAAAGCCCAATATTTACATGTACTAGGCCCATTAGGGGCCATAGTTGGGCCCAATTTTATAGTTTACGAGCACCACTTACAAGAGATAGTAAAAAGTTGAGTCAATAGACTCAATAACAGTGTCTCTTGAGTTGGGCTTGTGCCCGAGTTTTTGGGCCAGTAGAGCCATTTAGAAACCTCCATCTTCTCAGTCTTTAGGCCCATTGAGCCAGTGAGCCTAACTAAGCGAGAGGCATGATTCGTAATGGGCTGGTGGGTTCTTTCGGGTGTTGAGAGTTCTATCTGGTCATGTCCCGTCTCAAGCTTTCAGCTGGGTTAAGCTCCGTCATATTTCTTAACTCATGAAGACATTTTCAGGTGACAGAAAGATTGTGACTGTCAGATCGCATCCCATGTTTTAGGTTTTGATCTTTAAGGACAACAAAATCACAGACCATGGGATCTGTAATGGAAACAAAATAATTTGGTTTAATTTTAAACCATATATGGCCTGTTACCATATTGGATTCTTTTCCACCTTATTAAATTTGGATTCTCATTATTGCCAATCAGGATTCTTATATTGGACCTCCTAATATTGAAGAAGATATTTCTCTTCAAATAATCCAAGACAATAATCACAGACAAATCTGAAATTTTTCCTTATTACAATTAAGAAAGAAAGCCCGAGAAGCTACTATTAGATTTACTACCAAAGTAACTGATGGACGAAGATTGTTTTGTACCAATTTAAATATTGATTATATGGTCAGGAAACTGAAGTTGAACAATTTTTTGACACAATTTAAGATCTTGTCACCTTGGACGGACCTCGAGAACTCCACTTGGATGTAGAACATACAGTTACCCTTTTAAGAAGCTATGGATACTCATTTAATTAATCTAGGTGACCACACATCTACCGAAAGTTATGATTCAGTAATCCAACATAATATTGAGAATATGATGGAACTTTAACAAAAGACAAATCCATCTACCCTGAGTTATGTGGGTAGTAAAACATAGACGTAAGCAATCCAAAACCGGTCTTGAACCAAATACAGTTAAAACTCTGATTCAAATTAGACAAACCAATAAGAATCTAGAAGTCAACATCATTATGACATCATCTATGATGCACATAATAACATCATCTTCAGTTGCCGAAAATGTGCACTTACCACTAGAACTATAGCAAAACACTGTTCACGAATTTAAAACATTCTGGAATCTGCGGACTTAAGAAGTTTTGGAATCCGGGCTTTACATTAAGATACCCCCTTTTCATTTGGAGTCATCGGTTGCCTGAAGTCTTCCTCTCTAGTGCTCTCTACCTTCTTTGTGATCCTCTCTTTTTAAGTTGTAATTTCTTTGATTTTTCTTGGTGTAACTGCCCCGGCAGTCTCCGGCTATAGTTAGTATCAAAGCTCAGCTACGACGACTAGTCCTCAACCTTTAGCTAGATAGCTTCAAAGATCTTTCATAAATCGTATTATCTGTCTTTTAAAGCTAGCATAATCTTGTTAGCCTCCGACTTGTGGAATGCAACAAGTACCTATGTTTTCTACTATAATTACTATAATTCTCATTGCAAAGTGTGTATGTCTAATTGTTCTTTGTGTTAGCTTAATTAACTATTTCCAGTAATTCCATCTTCTTTCCTTTATTGGTTTTTCGACGAAGATTTGTGGGAACCGTGTTGGGATGCTAGTAACTAGACCCATAATCTAAGTGGAGATTCATTTATATATATATATATATATATATAAAGAGAGATAGTATACTCTCTGGTTTCATCTAGTAACTCAAAACCCATACATCTCTTTCGTATCTACCTTTTGCTCTGTTAATTGGCTTATGATCATTTGTGTGAGCTTGTTTGGGGCAGATTTGTAAAATCGAGAAGGTCACCAAAGTTACAGATCAACTCAGAGATTATGAATCCTTCTATTTTTCCTTGTGCTTCACCCTTACATGATAAATATAATCATAGTTTTCATTCCGAACCTACTTTAACTTCTATTAGTAGTACTTTAAATAGTTTAATAGATTTTTCATATATTTCGTTTCATAAATTAAATGAAAAAATAGACAAAATCGAATCACAGAAGGATAAGGAACCCCCTTTTTCTTCTCGTTCTAAATTCGTAGTTATATCGGCGATTACTGACCCGATAGTCTCTGACTACAGTCCAAGTTCCAAGCAGTGGAAGATAACCGGTCCATCACTAACAACTGAACATGAGATGGGCAGAATAGGGGGGCTGGAAACCCATGTTTGTTGGGTACTTGGCTTATACCATCATTGTCATTTCTATTTGAAAGAGCTCTTGTGGTGGGTGAGTCCTATTTCTTTTGTTTTAATGTGTCCATTTGGGTTTTGAGTTTCTTTTGTAGTGGGTGAACCCATATGTTTGGCTTTACTGAGTCTCCGTTTAAGTTTGAATCATTTATGTGGCGAGTGAATCCCATATTTGATTGATTGTGCCTTGACGTGATCTCTGGGTTAAATGGTCATCTTTGACTTTTGAGTTAAGTGATCATCTCTAACCTTTGTTATCTTTTATTTAGTTCCTTAGTTTAGGAAATAGAATTCTTCCATGTTTTCAAGATGATTCTTTGATTTCAGTTGTCTCTTAAGAGGATATTCAAAAAAGAAAATATCAGAATGAAACTAAGAATAAAAACTAATAACAAAATCTCAATTTTAAACGACTCGTTGAATTGAAAAAAGGCAATAAATTTTGGTAAAAAATAATGTATAAAGCATCAGCTAATCGTCGTAAGATTTACATTCAATTAATACCGCGGTTATACGTATCAATATTGGTGTTTTGTATTGATCTTGGTGGATACTAATACTTATGAAGCTGGTATAGAGTGTAAATTTAAAAATAAAGTCACGATTTGACTGATACAAACTATCCATATCACTATCATATTGGTATCTGTCTTTGGTGATATCTTTCCCTAGAACCGTGGTGCCATGGCCTAATTATACCTCAAATACGAACTGATTTAGGAGCCATGATTAGACCACGGGCTTCGATACTAATTTGTATCGATTGTATCATACTGATATTGATCAATACCAATATGAATTGGTAGTATTGATACGATTAAATGGTCCAAAAATTGATGATATAAGTATTTTTTTTGGGGCATCATGTAAAGTATCTCCGATGCGACACCCTTTTGATTTAAGAGCCATGATTAGACGATGGACTTAAGTACTAATTTGTATTGACTGTATCAGTGGATACTGATATCAATCAATACCAATATGAATTGGTGGTATTGTTACAATTAAATGGTCCAAAAATTGGTGGCATAAGTATTTTTTTTGGGTACGATTTAAAGTATTTTCGATAGAATATGAAACCCTTTTGATATATATCTTAAATTTAGTCAATTGATACGGTGACTGATATCGATACTTTAATCTTTGATTTTGAACATATCTTAATGTATCTCTGATACGATATGATATCCTCCAATACAAATCTTAGATTTAACCAACCAATATAATTGTCATACCGAAACTTTAATCCTTGGTAAATTGTCTAATCGAACCCAATATCATCTATCTGTACCATAATCGGTATCTGTAACTTTTCGTACGTTCTTATCTGATAAACCAGACGATAAATCAACAGATTCTGTGAGGGTCAAATTGTCAATTCATCCTGCTCAGTTGGACAAAGGAGGCCTGGACAGACCCGTTTGTGAGTCGTCTGACTGGTAGGGCCGACCAGGCAACCCATCACTCGGTCGTTTCCGTTTCCGTCCAAAAGAGCAAAACGCGTTGGTCAGGAAATGTTTACGACTTTACGTAGCATTAAATGGGTAACAGATTAACAGCCAAATGCCGTGAGGTTGACGGCTTATTAAGAAATCATCAAATAATATTATGAGGTTGAGACTTTGATAGAAACGGTGTCAGTTTTACTACCGTTACATCAGACACGTCATCATTGGATTGTTCAAGGTTGGAGAATCTGACTCTGACCGATTTTGATTGAGTTGTGTCTTTATCCCCGAAGACAAAACAACTTAGAAGAGAGAGTGGAATCGGTGATCCACATGACATGATTATGAGGTGTATGATACTTCATGCAGTCTCAAAATCTGATGATTGAGAACATCCAATGAGGTTGGTGTGATGCAGTAGTGTATGGAGTTTCATGATGATCAGGAATAGTCGTCGATGATATTGAAATCCTCCTTCTCTTACTGTAATTTTGTATATGTCAGTAGACAGAATGAGATGGCCCATGCTATTACCAAATGGGTTTTTTCCTACCCTCATAGTTTCTCTTGTGAGTCTCCATGCCCTGAGAATTTGTTAAGCCTTGTATTGCCCTTTTCGTTTCGTAGTAAATAGAATTTTATTTGTACAAAAAAAAGAAGAAGTCATGGGATTTGTTGTATTAGGCTGAGGATACTCGGACAGTTTTGCCGCTAAAAATATCTAATATGCGCGTATAAGAATGCAATTTAGGATGGACGAACACTAACGTAGTCTAGTGGTGACAGCTTTGATTTGAAGTCGACCTCTATGAAAGCGTCGGCTCCTAGAAAAATAGGTTGAGGAATGAAATCCAATTATATGCTTATGCGAGTGGATGAATGCGTGTAGAACGGTAGTCTGATGGCCCTACCGCCCTATTAGCTACCCAATAGGTGAAAAAAAAATGCCAACCAAGGATAGGTGGTTTTTTTGTCACCTTTTATGCATGGAGTGTAGAGATTTGAAAATCAAGTAGCATTCTTTTTCATTTTTTTTGTTTTTTAATATCATTTTACAGTCATTGTTTGGATACAATTGATACAATATCAATCAGAGAATGCATTAATTAAAATCTTGATATCTAAAACTATGAGGATTAGAGAGGGTTTGACTCCCACATTGATTGGGTAGTGTGCAATTATTGGGCTGATGAACTTAAAATGTTCTTCTCCGTCTTATCGCCTCGGCCTTTGGATTGATATAAGTGGGACTAAGGGTGTCAAAGTTCAGACTGAACCGATTGAATTGATTGAAATTGATTATAACTATAAAATTGAACCAATTTGTATCCTTATCTGTTTGGTTTTGGGTTGATGTTGTATGAAAATAGTAGAAATTAAAACCAAGATTAGACTGATTGAAACCGAAATTAAAAATGTACCAGATCAGATAAAAACCAATACCGATGATGGATATATAGTAACATTATAAGAAACTGAAAACCAAAAGAAAAACCCCCCCCCCACTAATTCCCTTATTTATGCATGTAAAACCGAAATCAGATTGGATCAAACCAGCTAGTAACCCGATTATAAACCAACAACAAAAACTGAAAAGAAACCAAATCAAACCGAAACTTCTTACCAATTCAGCCCAACCAAAATCAAAACAAATCAATCGATTAGCATCTTAGGTGGGACCCATGAAGAGCACATGCAAGTGTACGTGAGCTACAGTAATTTAAAATCAATGGAGGACGAGGAGGGTCCATGGTGAGTTAACAAAGACGGGTAGGTCAGATGGTTGGTTGAACCGCGATGCTGGTTATTTATGGTATTAGAGAGAGAGAGAGAGAGAGAGAGAGAGAGAGAGAGAGATGGGGCACGTGGGGTCATCTGCTATGCATGTCGTCACGTGTGGTGATTATTCATTTGCCCTTATTGCACCATCATAAGCATCAGCCACCAGCTTTCCTCTTGCATAGGATTCTAAGGGACCCCACTCTCCTCTCTCCCCGAAAGCCAAAAATTAAGTGACCTTTTCCCTGATATGAGACAAAGTCTTTGATGAAGAGAGAGAGATAGAGAAAGCTTTTTGTTAGATTCAATACTTTGATAGAGAAAAGAAGTTCCCTTTTACAGTGACCAAAAGAGCAGAGAAAGAAAGATCTTCAATTCCCTCACTCAAACATGTTTAATGGAATTCCAGACCAGTTCTACCAGTTCATAGATTCAAGAACACCTCTCACTCTTCCACTCCCACTCTCTCTACCCCTCCATGTCTCTCCTCCCTGCTTCTCATCCCTTGATCCCCCTCCTTCCCATTCTCATCAACAACAACAACAGCAACAGTTCATCTTCCAATCTCATCATCCTCTTCTCCACCACCACCAATTGCACCGACAGTCACCAACTGTGGAAGATGAAGAAGAAGAACAGCAAGAGCAAGAAGAAGAGAGAGAAGCTGTGGGTAGAAGCATGGAGCTTCTGGGTTGAACTTAAAACCCTCTTCCCAAATTGCAGATCCCTGGACAGAAGAGGAGATACTTGCACTGTGGAGGATCAGATCTAGCATCCAATCTGGCTTCACGGACTTCATCTGGGAACATGTTTCAAGGTACATGTACTTCCCTGGTTTCCTTTTCGCTATGGGTTATCTCTGCAAGTAACAATTTCCAAAACATTAGATATATTTAATTTTTAGTTTTTTTTTTTTTCTTTCTTTTTCTTTATTCTAGTATTGTAGAGTGTAATATAAACTAAACTAATTTGTTGATTTGAACTCCTTAAAAAATAAAATATAATTATTACTAATCACTTCAAAGAACAATATACTAAGTTAATTTTGATATATAGATCTAGCTAGAGTAGAGCTTGAGACTACATAACTACCTTCCTTAAAATTTTCTATTTTAATTCTCTCTGTTTTTTTTTAATATCGAAATTGGAAATCCCTCTTCAATATAATTAAGATCCTGAGACTCTGATATCCTCTCTGATCTTTATCAATTATGGATTATCAACCAATGAAAATGAGAAAATTGGGGAAAACCCATTTTGATTTTTTTTCATTTTCAGAGGGGAGTAATTCTTCTTCTTAATTAATTTTCCATTCACCAAAAAAAAAAAATTCCTCTTTCTTCTTACTTTTATGAGGTAATTTTTATGAAATCAGGAAGCTTGCAGAACATGGATTCAAAAGGAGTGCTGAGAAATGCAAGGAAAAGTATGAAGAGGTGAACAAGTACTGCAATACCACCGCAATCACTACTAGCTATAGTAAGAATTCCAGGTCCTTTAATGAGCTTGAAGCACTATGTGAAGGCGTAAACCCTAACCCCTCAGCTGAAAAGATGGTAATGAGTGATGAAGGAGGTGCAAAGATGAAATTGGATTCTGAGGAGAATTCAGGGAATGAAACCTTAGTAAATCCTCCTGTGGAGAAGGAATGTGTGACCAAGAACTCAAGAACAAAGAAGAGGAAAAGGAATCATCAAAAAATTGAAATGCTAAAGAGTTTCTGTGAAGAAATTGTGAACAAGATCATGGTCCAGCAAGAGGAGCTGCAAAAAAAGCTTGTAGAAGACATGGAAAGGAGAGAAGAAGAGAAGATTGCTAGAGAGGAAGCATGGAGGAAGCAAGAGATGGCTAGGATGGACAGGGAAATTGAGCTTAGGGCTCGTCTTCAAGAGATTGCATGTGATAGAGAAGCTACAATAATTGAGATCTTGAAGAACTTGAATCCAAATCCTTCCTTGAACCCATCAAAAAACCCTAAACTGCCCACTTCATCTGAAAGAACCCTAGCCCCTCAAAACCCTAATTACACAGATATCCCCTCCTCCTCCACTGTAGCCCTAACTCAACAAAACCATGATTCCCTTGCTACCCAAGAGAACACAGCTCCCCAAAACCCTAATTACACATCTAGTACTGATAGAGAAGACCATGGTAAAAGATGGCCAAGGAATGAGGTTTACTCTTTGATAAACCTCAGGTGCAATATCTACAGTAGTGGTGAAGACAAGGAAGGCTCAAAGGTTCCTCTATGGGAGAGAATCTCACAAGGAATGCTGGATTTGGGTTACAATAGAAGTGCCAAAAGGTGTAAAGAGAAGTGGGAGAACATAAACAAGTACTTCAGGAAAACCAGAGATGCAAACAAGAAGAGGTCTTCTGACTCCAAGACTTGTCCTTATTTCCATCAATTAAGCAGCTTTTACAATCAAGGTAAGCTCTCCCTACACTCTGAAGGTCCTGAAAACCATTCGAGTTCTCCGGAAAACCGCTCGGAACCGCCGGTAACCTCCAATGACAAGAACTCAGCTCAAGTACCCACCTTAGAATTTGAATATGAATAATCAAGTCTCCTTTTCCTCTTTTTTCTTTTTTTTTTTTTTTTTTGCCCCTTTCTTGAGATCAAATCAATGTAGTTACAGTTTTTCTTTTAAGTTTCTGTTATTATTTGAAATAATTGGAGAATTATTCTAGAGAGAGAGAGAGAGAGAGAGAGAAGCACCGACATTATCGCATATACGGTGGTGGACAAGACGATGTCTGGTTTTCTGTTGGGTGGTGAGAGGAGAGGGGTCCACCACATGACAAGGTTCTGAGAATCACAGAATCACAGAAGGGATTCCTTGTCTTTTACTTCACTGGCGATGGAGGTTAACACAATACACGTAAGCCGCCACAGCGCCGTGTCCCAAAACTCTTCGTACTCCCAAGTCAAAACTGTCGAAGAGGACAACATCACACGTGATGATCTACCTCGAGTGTCGTAAACGGGTCATATACAATGGTGTAACATACGGTGGGGACGAATACAGCAACTTCATGGGCCCACTGATCCAATGGTCCCCTTACACCTGTTTCAGACTGCTTCAAAAGGTTAACTTGATTGGGGCGCCTGGGTGTGGGTGGGTAGGTGGGTGGCATGAACCCATGGAGTGATCAATTCATGCAACGGCATCAGAAGTTGAATTAGGATTCCTTATTTTGAAATGGTCATGAATCTATCATTCGATTGAGTTTTTCTTCATCCATGATGAAATTATGGATCTCTTTATCATTACCATTGATCATTTGATCTCATCTAATTGGACATAAGAGGAATATTTTCGATCCTATACGATGGGGATGGGAGTTTATGTCGACACATGCATGAGTCTGATTACAAAGTCAAATCATCGGTTGTGACTTATGAGGGATTCTTGCTTTTCCAGTTGTCCATGGGTGAAGGAAAGTTTTAGCTTTATTTTTTTACCTTTTATTTTATTTAATTAATAAAATTTGTCTTTTATAATAAGATCTAGAAGCATTTAAATAAAAACTCCAAAAAATTATATACATATGAAAATCTTTGCTTCTCGTCGGTCACATTTTCTTTTTTTTGGGTCAAGTTCATATTGCAAAGTTTAAGAAGACAACATTCGCCTTCATCTTTTAGTAGGTGAAGCAATGGTGATCAGAAACTGTTTATTAGAGGTGCTCTTGAATATCATCGAGAATTTACTAACGGAATTGGATTGTTGTTGATTAATCTTATACTTGTGGAACACATTGACAATTATACTTGTGATAGTTCATACCTTCCATCTGACAATGTATTTCAATGCATGCACTTTTATTTGTATTCCTAGGGAGATCAATAAGGTTGTTGACTCCTTAGTAAGGAAGGCTCTATCGATAACATGTAAGACGATATGATTGTTTTGCACTCTATGATTGGGGGAGCTGATTATCTCAATAATTATTTGTTCTTTACATTCTAATGAATACATACATCAATTTCAACAAAAAAAAAGATTTATATCATCGATGATGGTTGATCTCGTGTCTGATTTCAGGTTTTAAACCGTATTTTATACTCATTTTCTGCTTAGAAATGTTGTTTAAGTAGATTCATCCCTTCAACTGCAGGTTGATTCATTAACATTTGATAATTAATGGGAACTTCGAAATAGTCTTAGATTGTGTTCTATCATTTGGAAGTCAAGAAAGTGTTCAATCACACATTAATGATAGGAGTTTTGCAAGAAAAGAGAGAGATGAGAGAGTCGAGGGTGAGAGAGTTCAGAGTGGGGGGAAAATGTATGAGCATCACAAACAGTAAAAACATCTTTTTTTCCCCTATCTAAAGTGCTCACTAAGCATTTTTCTTTTTTTTCTTGAATTGAAATTGTTCTTTGTGAACCACCCCACCCCCTCCCCCCACCAAAAAAAAAACAATTAATAATAGTAATAAAATCATAAAATCAATATGTCAAAAGCTTTTCTACTCACAATCTGCTCCTCCTAAACGAGAATACAATGAAATCACTTCCGAAGAGTACTACGAAATGCAAACTTAGCTGTTACCTAGAGCCTAAACAACTTGTTTTTTAGGAAAATTATAAGATTATGCACTTTTGGGTTTATCTTTACAAAACTACCCAAACTATATTTCAATAAACAAAAATACATAATATTAGGTTTGATTTTACAAAACTAACCAACATAGTGTTCTTCTTGCAATCGTGCATTTTTTTTTACCCTTTTACCCCTCCCACCTCTTCTCCGATCAAATGTCAACCACAGCAATCCTCCCACCCCGTCCCCGCCCCCACCCCCACCCCCACCCCCACCCCCGCTTTTATCTTTTCTCATTTCTTGAGTCAGTCCATAAGAGGAATAGGATTGAGACTCGCGGTGGTGGTTGTGGGGAGAGGGAGTGGCTAGAAGATCTTCATTGCCAAGAAACTATAAGACATTGCTGAATCGGTAACACTGCTCCTCCCTTCCTTGCAACCCACCTGCTACTCCACCCCCGCCCAACCCCACTGTCCCATGTTCCTGTGACCACCCCTCTGATTCATCCTCTCTATTGGCATTGGATGGTTGGATGATGATTATCTTCATTGGAAGAACTTTGGCTGCCATGGCCATTGGAGAGTAGCATAACCCAGGATAGTGAAAACATCCTCTGCAGTGAGTGTGGTAGTGCAATGAACGTCAGATGGCTGAGATGACCTTGGGGCACGTGTCCGAATACTATCGGCCATCTGATGCTCACCGCACCGCCGCACTCACTGCAGACAATGACCACTCCCCAGGATATGCGTTGGAGTTTCAAGAGGAACCTTGCAAGCATTTATCTAAGTTGAAGCCTAATTAATGAAAATAGAGGAAAACAAATTAGAGAGAGAATTGGAGTCTTGATTAACAAAAGGTTCTATATTTGAAGGATAAAATCAAACACCAAGGATCGATTTTGGAGATTATTGAACTGTGGTGTCCCTTGCACTACCTCTTTCTCTCTTTCATCCGTCCCTGCCCTTTCTTTCACACTATCCCAAATTGCAAATAATTCTAGTTGCACAGTTTCTTTGATTTGAATTGGAAAACATGGGTTTTGTTCCCCTGTAATTTTCTAAAATAAAATCACAACAAAAAAAACGGATAGGATTCCTCTCCATAGAGCCCATGGATCATAGAGTGATCTCACAGTTGGGGTGACCTCGAGACGTGTGTCTTGATCCTCCTAGTCGTGGGATTACTATCTGATCCCTGGGCTCTATGGAGAGGATTCGGATCCCAAAAAAACTAATGACATAGTTCTCTTTGATTTGAATCACAAAATGAATCCGACCCATTCATTTGAATAATAATAAATGAATGGTTGTTTATTTTGTTTTAAAATGTCAATTTTTTCAATAATAGCAACAGCAAAACCTTATCATAACTTAATGGAATTGGCTACATGAATCTAAGCAAGGACTAAAATGAGAAAAGGTAGAAGAAAAGAGAAGCAAAAGACAAAAACAATAACTACGTAGAACATAGTGAGACGGCATCCGCTACATGAATCCTAGGCCTCCAATGTACTTTATTTGAGGCAAAAAAATGCAAATGAAATATTTAGAAAGTTTAAACATGGATATAAAGCACGACTAATTGGAAACAGGCCCTCTTACCCATTATAACAAGGTAATTCTATTTCAATTTTTTTTTTCTTAAAAATAACAAATAAAATAAATATATTAATGGTATGGGCAAGATGCATGCCTTTTGTCACCTTGAAGAAGATATAAATGGCTTCACATGGGGAACTTTTAGATCCAACTGCGTATAAAAGCAGTGTCGTGGTAGCAATGGCATTCCTAGAAGTCAAATCAATTATTAAAATTCCATTTCACTAAGAGCAGTAGAATAACCTTCTAGAAAAAAAGTTGTGTACTTCTTTTTCCAAACTCAAGGTATGATTCCATTAATTTAAATCATTATATTTGTTGACTCTCTCAATCATATTACCCACAATGTGATAGTATTATTTCTGTTCAAAATATTATATTAATTTCTTATCTTAAAAAAAAAACTACATTGACTTATGATAATAAATTTTATTTTTTTCTTGAGTGTGATTGAAAAGAGGCATTAACAAGTTAAAAGGACAATACGAAAGAAATAAGAAACATAAAGAAAACCAAAAAAAAAAAAAGGGGTGAGGGGAGCGTTAGCCATTGGTGGGATAATGGTTGCCAACTGTAGTAGAGCATTGGCTTAAGTCCTAAAGAGAGGTTACATATTCGACTCTCCCCCCTTCTCCTGGCCGCCCTCTCCTCTAGGAGCTAGGACACCACCTCTAACTCCCTCTTGTGTTGTCATTCTAGTGGCCTATGGCCCTCGACAAAAATAACAAAAAAGAAAAAGGTAAAAGGGAAACCAAGGGAGGCATAGGACAGGAGAGGGGACCAAAAGTATCAATAAATTTTGAATATGAGATCTAATATTGAATATGCTTAGAGTGCATCTTTTAACATCCTTCTTCTTGCATAATGAGATATGAGCTCAAACTAACACACATTCTCATGTTTTGACCCATGTAGAACTCATGTGGACAATACTTTTCTCTGCATTGCTATTAAAAACACTAATAAAGAGCGAAAAAACGATTTTGTACATAAGGTGGCAAATAGGTCATTTCAGAGAGAGGGAGAGCGAGAGATGACTTAAATAACCTTTTCTCTTTGATTTACATATTACTCATAGTGTGGGAAATTTATTTTCTCAAAATTTCTCATTTTTAGATGATACTCTTGGAGTAGTGAAAAGTGAAAAGAGAACCTTCTTTTTTTAAGTAAATGAAAAGAGAATTACGAACATTGTTAATAGGGGTGAGAGTAGTGATGAGATTATAATGATGGGTGAAAAAAAATCCGCTGTTGAAGGATAATTTTATTGTTGTGTTTTGTTATTTGAAAGAGGCTTTCCTTAATTTCCTTTTTGCATTTGATTATGAAATATCCAATGACAAACGGAGGAGGAAGGAGATCAAACAAGATAGAAAATAATAAGGAAGAATATGATGAGACTTTCACAATCGATTACTTGATAACAAGAAATTCCGTTGAAGCAACCATTAGGGGTTTCTTTCTTAAAATGCAACAGGCGCAAATGAAGGGATTACATACTCTTCCTTTGGTACCTTACAACTACATCATGGCCTTGGGGTAGTCCCCCTCTTACTAGATTTCTATAATATTCTCTCTTTTTGGCTCATGCCTAAGAAAGAATTTTTTTTTTTTTTTTTTATCCAATATAGCTTAGGAAATCTTTTATGTTCATATGTAATCCGGATAACGATGTATTCATGTCTTTACTTTAATGAATTTTTTTCTTTTCTATCTTAAAAAAAAAAAAAAAAAAAAAAAGAAAAAAAAAAAAAAAAGATGAGGAGTCCACATCCTCTGCAAGGAGCGGTGAGGTGCAATGAGCATCGGACAACTAAGAGTATCTGAACCAACCACCTGATGCTCATTGCACCGATGCAACGGCTGCACAAGTTCTTCACATGAAGATGAGAGGCTTAAAAGGTTGGAATCGAGTATGAATCATTCTCCATCAGTTCCGATCTGAATCATCCTGAAATTAGTTAAAGCTGATAGAATTGGATTGACCGGTCTAAGTTGATCCGATTCAATACACTCGTTGAATTTGAATCGTATCAACGATTCAAATCCGATTTTTTTAAAACAATGGTCGGACGGTTGTCACGGCTCGAGGCATGCATACCATCAAGAAAACCTTTTCTTTTATTTTAATACTCAAAATCGTGGGTAAGTGTAATTTATCTGTCACCTTTTTATGATTAAGAAATTTAATAGTTTAATTACGAGTTTCAATATTTAATTAGAAAAAATAAGCATAAGTAGCAACCTATAATACAACGTTACTTGTAAAAATCAATTGATTGAGATATTTTGATAAGCCCTTTTAAAAAAAGGTTGAACCCACGCTAAATGAACAGATTGATGAGATGAGAGAACAAACAAATGATGAGCAGTTTGAAGCAACTCTCCCTTATCGATTTAGGGTTAGCCTAGCCTTGCTCCCTTTAACAAGGAAAGAAAGTCGGAGCCCTATCACTTAAGGGGGTGTTTGGTTCGGTAAATCAAATGGTGCATGTATCGGATATGAAAGTCAATCTTTTGATAGACATTCTTCTAAATTATGTTTCTTTCTGAAAAATCGTTTGGTTGCCTTGAGGCTAGTACATGTTTCTCACAGGTTGATATATTGGCTTCCGTAGAGAACGTCTGTCCGTTTTCTCCTTTTATACTAAGTGGTAAAAAGGTTGTTCATATCTGAGTTTAAGTGTTGAGGTAAATTCAAATTTGAAACACATCCTTTGTAATATGATCATTCATGGGAAGTAGGATGCTCACTTATGAGGGTCATCCTAGTGGAACCAAACAACTCAAAAACTTAAGAATTATCATTCTAAAAAATGTCATCCCAAAGATTTACGTAGGGGTGTCAATCGGTCGGTCCAGCTCGGTTTCGATCCGGGTTGAGTCGGTTTCGGTGTGGGAAAGTTGAAATCGAAACCGAACCAATAAGAAAATTCTGGTTTCGGTTTGGTTTCGGTTTCGGTGCTGTTTGGTTTCGGTTTGTCTTCAGTTTCTTAAATCGATTTGTAACCGGGTTGGTTTTGGTTTTTGATCCAGTTTGGATTCGACTTTCCATACAAATGTTTACAAAACTATGCAAATTTTGATTTTTCTTAATGAATTTTGGAGTGTTTCGGTTTCTTACCGGTTTGGTTTCAGTTTCGGTCTGAGTTTTGAGCCGGTTTTGGTTTGGTTCGGGTTCATCCGGTTTCCAGTGTGATTCGATTTGGTTTTGGGGTTGCAATCCTCCAAACCGAACCAATCCAATAAGGCTTCGATTTGGTTTGGTCCATGTTGTTATAGGTTCGGTTTGACCGATTTTACCGGTTCGATTTAAGAATTGACACCCCTTGATTTACGGAACCAAACACCCCCTAAAGCTCGCTCCTGTTTTGTTCTGATGTAAGAAATCCAGGAAACTAGGTTGAGCGATCAAACCCATTGCAACTCCCCATGCTGGTAAGTTGTTGGTCGCTCTGATCACTCATCGGTTCCAACATGTGCATATAAAGCAATCGCAACCTTATGAAGTCGCTTAATTGGAGGTCGCGCAACCGCCAATAAAGACATTGCTCTACGACTCCCTATAGGTTTGGGAGTGGAAGAAGATTCATCAGCGGGCTAGACACACACAAGATGTAAGAGGCCAAGTTGAAGGTAACCAACTGGCAGACATACGGTCAGGTATAACAAAAAAAGATTGGACCGATAAACCGTCTAGAACATTTAAAACTGATAAATCAAATAATCAAACCATTAAACCGGAGAAAAACAATTTATGAACCGAATTAAACTGATTACAACCCGTACATAAAAAATCGAAATTGAACCAGTTATAAAATCGTATAATCGAGAACTGATTAGTAATCGGTTTCAATTTGAGAATTTAAAACTGATTAATAATCTGTTCGATTTTGGTTTCTGTCAATTACAGTATGAACCAAACCGAAACATTTAGATCAGAACCCAACCCAATTAGCACATTAACATTAGAGAAGGAATCTTCGGGTGAAATCGTTATAAACCGACCCGGACAATGATCAGTAGTTGAGCACAAGGCGACAAACATGAGGGCATTTATGGTAAATTGAAAAGGGCGAAAGCAAATAGTCGTGATTTGAGTAGTTGGTTGGGGGATGGAGACGGTTGGGTTCCAAGTTCCATCGTTTTTTCCGGGTCGGTTCGGTTCGCGTCGGGTCGGATTTCTTCATTTAAACTTTACACTAATGCACGAAAACTGACAAAACCTGCCTATTTATAAGGGAAAGAGAATCCAAATAAGAAATTAAGGGAAAAAAAAAAAAAGCAAATAATAATAAAGGATTTAAATAACTACCAAATAAGCTTCCAAGGAAGAAGGCTCGAAGCTCCTGCTATTGTGTGTTTGCTTTCTGTAAACTTTGAAGTTTGAATCTGTCTCAACTTCACTTTTTATTCTAATTCTTTTGCCGCTCATTCTCTCTTTCCTCCTATGACGACAGTTTCTTCAGTGGTTCGATTTCGTCGTGTCTCTGAAAATTAAAATTTCTGATTATTCTTTGCTTCTTTTCTCTTTGACACACAGAGAGAGAGAGATAGAGCTGGAGATCTAGTTACTGTAACTACAGGTATTATTGTGTTTCTTTGAATTTATTTTGTAAATCTATTGATGATATGTTTACTTCTCTATCTTCCTCTTTCATGCTATTTTTTTTTTCTGTATTTTTGAGCTGATTGAACTATCTTACTTTGGTTATTTTCAACTTTTACTGAGGTTTCGGCTAAGTGCATCTAGCTGCTGAAGGTATTCCGGTTTCAGTAGTTCAACTGAGTTTCTTTCGTTTTTTTGCTTCTGATCGAGGAGCTCTTTATTTTGTGAATTTCATGGATTCCTGTTTTCTTGTTCGATCTTTTTGGTTTTCAAAGGCATTTCGTATTGTATGCTTCTCTTTCCTTTTTTGTGTCATTTCTGTTTTGCGTTTTTTTTGAAGTTTTCCTTGTTTCTCGCTGGATGAGTTTGTTTTGAACCGGCGAATAACATTTTGTCTAAGATATCCTTGTTCGGAGTTCTTTTTTCCTATAATTTATTTATTTATTTGGGACGATTCCTGTTGTTCATTATCTCTTGGAAGAAATATCAATTGTTCAAATTTATTTATATTTTTATTTATTTTTTAAATTGGGGTTTATTAGTTCTGTGAACTGCTGTGTGTGTAATTAGCAGCGCGGGCATTTCATGAAACTTTGTTTGGTGTTGACATTTGTGTGATTTTTTTTATATATTTGTGAATTTAAGTATGGATTACTGGGTCATTCTTGGTTTTTGTTTGCAAGTTTTGCTCGTTTTTTTTTTTTTTTGAACCTTATTTTGGTTGAGTATTTTGAATTTCATCTTTCTGGTGTTTTGCGTTTATATTCATGTCACGCTGCCCTGTATTAATGATTTTTCTTCACCTGTTGAGTGAGTTTTCAAATTATCTGTATGAAAGAGTCTAAGAATTGTATGGAGTTTCTTATATGGCTTTCAGAGATCTCTCTTTATAACAGAAGAGTGACTTTATTGTTCTCTCATTGCAAAATGGAGCAATTATTTTTTCTGGAATTTTCTTGTCGTTTGCTCATTTGAGTACTTTCCATGGTTCATCCTTCTAGCGTTCGCATTTCTATTCATGCTATGGTGTATGTTTACTTTATGAGCTTAATTTGTACTTTATTTTTCAAGTATGTTATGCTAGGTTCATAGATCTTCAAAGATTCAAGGAAAAGTACTTGACCAAAGATGGAGCAGTACGAAGTATTGGAGCAGATTGGGAAAGGGGCTTTTGGTTCTGCTCTTCTTGTGAGGCATAAAATTGAAAAGAAAAAGTGAGGGATGCAATGCAGCATATTCATATCATTCTCCCTTTCTATAAATTTCATGAATACTACTTGACTATATAACTTGAAACTGGTAATTACTGTTTAAAATTTTTGTGTTTCACCAATTAATTTGATGTTTGTTTCTTCCCCCCCCCCCTTTTTTTCTTTTTTAAGATATGTGTTGAAGAAGATTCGTCTTGCCCGTCAGACTGACAGGACCCGCAGATCTGCACTCCAGGAGGTGGGTGTCCTGTACTTGTCCTGTTGTGTGACTCTTTGGACCTTTTTCATTTTGCTCAAAGGCTGGATTAAATAGAATTCTTGTGGTCATTGGTCACAAGTCAAGTTTTTCCCTTTTGTTTTTGAGAGAGAATTCTGAAATCTTCTTGTTGGTTTAGAAGGAGATTGTTCCAATTGATGAAGTTTTGGTTCTGAGGAAAACCATAAAACAGTGATACATGACTACTTCATGTTAAAAAACAAAACAAAGTTTGCATTCAAAGATCATCTGGTGGCAGTCCGTTTGAGTAACTGAAGTAACACTTGAGTAGTCTGTAATGTAAACTACAAACTCTGAAGTTATCAGTATGGCTAAAGCATGTTGCAGATGACAGCACTTTCATTAAGGGTAGACTTTTACCACAGTAGGATGTGGGTATCATCTAGTTCTGAAGGGTATCTGGCAATCTAATTCCAGGGTTCAATGGGTGAAGCTAAGAAAATTGTGATATACCGGTAAATCTTGTAAGTGGAGGGACAGCAGATGTTAGGTCCATCTGGCCTGAGAAAGTCCACTCTTCATGTCAAAAAGGAAGATTAAATGCAGAAATCCACCCTTTTTTGATCCATTTCTGTAGGAATGCCTAGAAAGCCACACATGACGATAGAGAAGTGCAAAAGAAGTAAGACAAACTTGGGTAAAAAAAATATTCTTCTGAATCTTATAGGGAGAGCTCCCAATATTTCCTACTTGTTTACAACTTGGATTTTTCTTTCTTGCCATGATATGAGTTCATTACATATGATTTTGTCAGAAGAATATGATGCTTGTCTGGTACATCTAGCCATATGCTTGGCTTTTACGTGCTGACTGGTTTCCTGATACTGTAGATGGAGCTTATTTCCAAAGTACAAAACCCATTTATTGTTGAATACAAAGATTCTTGGGTAGAGAAGGTTAGTTTATTCTTCTGCAAAGTTTTCTTTTAATATCGTAGTTTACATTTTTTCCATGCTAGTAAGTAGTATCTACTACCAAATTTCTGTTCTGATCTTTGAAATAGGGTAAATATATTCTCTCTCTATCTCCTTTTAATGATGGTGTTTCTTCCTTGAAGGGTCTCAGACTTTTGAAATTGTGTAATTCATGGAGTCTTTGAGTGTAAGATGTCGCTTCTTGTATGTAGTATGAATTTATCTCATGCCTTCCTTTATATTGTATATGATACTTTGTTGGAGATATTTTGACTGCCACTGGTGGGAATGTGTTTGAACTTGATCCCATGCCGCAGCATTTTCATCTCGTCAAGGTTAAAACAAGTGAATGGTTGCTTTTCAAAAACAGATAGCATTTTGGTGGCTTAGTAGACATTAGTCAATATACTTTCTGCAGATATTTCTATTTTAAGGGTGTTAGGCTTGGATCCTGATAAACTCGTCTGGTTGGGTCCTAGTGGGTTAAAATTTCAAGAAACTTTTCCTTTTGTTCTGTTGCTGAGTTGTTAATGGTCATAAGGTATCCTACTTATCTTTGCAACATTTAAAGTCGAAGAGGGAAGGATAGTTTTCTGTGGGCAGTATTTACAGGAGGGGACCCTAAAGTGAGAAAAGTATTGGGCTTTTATACTGTACTAAGATGATGCCAAAGGCTACACAACAAACCAGTATGTACTTGCTAAAAGAGGTTGAACCAAACATGTCTAGTTTATTTTTTATTCCTCTAAAATCTACATGTCTCTGTTTGGTTACAAACTAAGCAGAAAGGAATTGCACCACATCAAAGCAGCAAGAATAGAAGACCATGTCCTTTAGCTTCTCACACTGGGCCTTGTTTCTTCCACAATGCCACTAGTTGAATTATGCAGTTGTATGCTGGATAAATTAAGAGACATGGACACCAAGATAGTAGTTGTTTCCCAAATTTGTATCGTTAACTTTTGTGTGTCCTTAATATTGTTAAAATACTATTTGGCCACTTGTACTTGTCATTGGGAATCATTGCTTTGCAAGGAGAGATGAAATTTATAACTGACCTATCATTATACTTAAACCTATATAGAATCCAAGTCAGTTTGTTAGAAAGCAAATGCCTGAGACAAGGTGTTTGGACCTCCTAGTGCATGAGGTGAATGTCTCAAATGGGGCTCAAGTCTCAGAGACATTCAGAAATAGGAATTAAGAATAGTTCTTGTGGCATTATTACTGCTGTGTGAGCCTCTGCAATCTAATGCAAGATGACCAGTCAGCACGTGCCCTTGTTTAGGGACTGAGAAAAGCTTCTTTCCTTGTGGTCACCCCAACCATTAGTGCTCAAGTTGGATGTTGAATGTGTTAATTCCCAATTTGTCTTCTCATCTAGTACACAATTTCTTCAAAGGATCCAGATGAACTTACGCAAAACCTATGTTTGCACGTATTTCCCCCACCCTTGTGAAAACATACATATAGGGTAAAATTTTCATAGACTTTCCTTTAACTTGTTATTGATTATGAAACTTCTGATGGATATGGCCTAATATTGGTTGGGGCAATGCTGATTCCTTGATACAGAGTTGTTACGTCTGCATTATCATAGGTTATTGCGAGGGAGGAGACATGTAAGTTACCATTTTCACAGTCACTTATTGTAGAACTGTGGATCTGTCTGAAAAATAGATCTTTGGGTTATTCTGTATTCTTCCCCTTATGTTAATGTCTTACAGGGCAGAAGCCATAAAACAAACTAATGGAGTTCACTTTCCTGAAGAGGTAATAAACTTTCGTTTATACTTTTCTTCTGTGCTTCTCTATTGTGTTTCAGATTTTAGTCTTGAGGCAAATATTATTCTGCAAGTTTCCTATTTCATAATTAAATATTTGAACTGTATACAGAAACTTTGCAAGTGGCTGGTTCAACTCTTAATGGCACTTGATTACTTGCACACAAATCATATTCTTCACCGTGATGTGAAGGTCAGTGCCATTCCTTTTTGTAATAGATGATGGTTTCTGTTAGGTTTGCCCTACCTGGAATATCTGAAGCGGTTGTGCTGTTGTACTGACAGTTTTTTAAAATTTCTTCAGTGCTCAAATATATTCTTGTCAAAACAGCAAGACATAAGGCTAGGTATGTTAATCATGTAATATTTTCAATGTTTATTTCTGAATACCATACAATCATGATGAGACATATATTGTTTTTCGCTGCAGGTGATTTTGGACTTGCTAAAATTTTGACTTCAGATGACCTTGCATGCTCTGTGAGTAACATGAGTGAATTGGTTTCTCTTCCAGGTTTTAAGTTTTTTAGTTGATTGTGTAATTACTAGGACTTTCTCATTATTTAGGTTGTAGGGACACCCAGCTACATGTGCCCTGAGCTGCTTGCTGATATACCTTATGGTTCTAAGTCGGACATTTGGTCTTTAGGTAATCTGTTTTGTTTGACACTTGTGTGGCTGTATTTTACTTACCACCTATTTAGATGGCTATTTTAAAGTATGTATTTATCCAGGATGCTGCATGTACGAAATGACTGCTCACAAGCCCGCATTTAAAGCCTTTGTAAGTGTAGAGACCTTTGTGCTTTCTTCTATTGATTAGTGGATTGCTGTAGACCTTGGTTATTAAATGTATTTTGTCTCTAGATCTTTAATTCCTTTTTTTATTTGCACCTTTTCTCTGCTATGGCAGTGATTTACTGTGTCATTTGTAATGGCCTAGGCATCATCTCAGCAAAGTACCATTTTTATTAGTAAAATGTCACAATTAGAGAGTCAGTTCATTTTTTTTTGGGGAGGGGTGGGGGGAGGGGAGCAAGAAGTTGGGATTTATTCATGCTACTGTAGTACTTGGGAAATTAATTTTTTAGCTCTCTGAGCAGGATATGCAAGCGCTCATCAACAAAATAAATAAGTCCATAGTGGCTCCACTTCCAACCATGTATTCTGCTGCATTGTGAGTACTCATCCTTGCTTACTATTTGTGTTGTTCAGCTATCTTGCAACAATTATAAATTTTGGAAACAGTCTTCTTGAGTGGATGTTTAGTGAGATTGGTGTACGATTACAGTAGATTGTATAAGATCTGGGATATGTAAATATTTCATGTTGTTTGGGAATTTGGTTATAATAGTTTTTGTTAATTTTTAAATTCTTGCTTTGATTCCTAATGAATGATCCTTTTTTTTTTTTTTTTTTGTTTCATGTTCAGTCGGGGACTCATCAAAAGCATGCTGCGGAAAAATCCAGAACTCAGGCCAAGCGTATGTACTGTAACCTTGAGTACA
Source organism: Macadamia integrifolia (assembly GCF_013358625.1). Lineage (NCBI taxonomy): Eukaryota > Viridiplantae > Streptophyta > Magnoliopsida > Proteales > Proteaceae > Macadamia > Macadamia integrifolia. The sequence goes on along the minus strand of NW_024868764.1, from coordinate 11,817 downwards.
TTGATAGACTGTACATATAAAAAATATCTGGATGTTGAACTGTCTGTATAATTGTGTACATCTTGCATGTGTGTGTGTTTTTTTTTTTTTGGGGGGGGCGGCTTTGGTCGCTTGGTCTTCAAATGTGATGCATAGAAGCAGATGTTAACCTGCTCAGGTGTTATCAGCTACCAATTCCTGGAGTATGATGTTCTTTTCATCCTTAGCTCAATCAGCATTTCGTATAGAAGTTATTACGTTAGCAATAGTGTCTTTATCCATGATAAACTATAATTATTGGTGCCCCGAGTTTTGAGACAATCAACATGCTTTAATATCCCAAATTAGGTTTGAAGCATTTGTTGATCAAGCATCATTAGGTCTTCTGGGGCATATGCTTTTTAAGCCTGGTGTCCTTTGATTCATCTAAATTCTAGTCAGCCTTCTAAAGTACTTTAAAACATGGCTCAGATTTTTAGGGTTCATTCTCTTATTTTTCAGTTTTTATATTTGTCCCACTTGTTTCAATTTTGAGCTGTTCTCCATTGTCTCAGGCAGCAGAGCTACTCAAGCATCCACACCTTCGGCTTCATATTCTTAAGATCCATAAAAAATTTAATAGTCCTATACGCAATACCGTACCGGTCCACTGGACTGAATCCAATTGTGTGAAGAAAACAAGATTTTCTGAACCAGAAGATGTTCATCTTGTCAAGGATAGGGTGAACAAATATTCATTCAGCAATGAAAGGATCTTGAACCCAAATGTATCTGGTTCCGAGCAAGAATCTCTTTGTTCTACTGAAAGAGTACAGGAGTTCCCAAGTTACCTGAATGAAATGCTGGGAGAATTATCAGCTGGAAGCACCCATGAAGAGATTGATCTCTACAAGCCAAAAACTGTAAAGACATCAAATGTTGCAAAGACCCCTAGAATGACTCCAGCTAAAGCTTCTGCAACACAGAGACGGACGGAGGCACCAACGACAACCCAAATTCGTCCTAGTCGTGAATCGGTGAGCTCATAAAGAACATATAATATGAAAATACCACATGTCTTAGTCATTAAATATTCCAGTTACAGAAAAAACCTTCTCTGCACCAAGTTTTTCCAAATTGACATAATTAAATTTGATTGGAAAATATAAAACCAATTGAGAAACCCTGAGTTTTCTTGAGAGGCTACAGACTACTTTCATGCATGTTGTTAGAACTATTCATACTGTGGCAGACATGGAGGTTCAAGGTACAAATTGAGTCCCACCTTGCTTTTATTTTGGCAGGACAACGAAACATATGCTTAGTACTGTATCGTCCATTATAATCATTCATGGGATGATAGATAGGGAAAAAAGATATCCGACGCCTATAGTGTCCACCCCAGACCCCAGCTGCTTTTTGGCATCAAATATCTGCTGAAGCTTATGCAGTACGTCACTCAAATAGCGACTAAGAATTGACTGCCATTATGCAATATATCCTTGGTTCTTCTAGTTAATTTTGTAGTTCAGTTATTGATTGTTTCTTATTCTTTGTACATGTAGCTTCCTGCATCAAGAACGCCAGCAAATAAATCAGTTCAGCAAATACGGAGAGCCTCACTGCCTTTTCTTGCTAGAGCTTCACCTGTGGAATCCCCTTGCAGATCCAATGCTAATCTCCTTGGGCAAATGAACTCCCCAGATGTCTCTGTAAATGCTCCACGAATTGACAAGATGGTTGAGTTTCCATTGGCCTCATCTGAGGACCCATTCTTTCACATCCGTAGAACTTTGTCACCGTCTGCACATGGCTCTTCCTCTACCTCACCACATTGTGGTGACCGTTCCCTCACCAAAGACAAGTGTACAGTCCAAATACAGGATATACCGTTAGCAAGGGCAAGCTTCAGTGATGCATGGCATGGAATTCGATACAAAACATATCAGTTAGGTGTGGAAGGTGGAAGTGAATGCTCAGACAGGAACCCAACTGCTGGAGCATCAGGCTGGACCTCACCTGACTATCTGCAGCGTCGGTTTGACACCTCGTCATACCAGCAACGAGCTGAGGCATTGGAAGGTTTGCTTGAATTCAGTGCACAATTATTGCATCAAGAGAGGTTTGAAGAGCTTGGAGTTTTATTGAAGCCATTTGGGCCTGGGAAGGTTTCTTCTAGGGAGACTGCTATCTGGTTAACTAAGAGCTTTAAGGAGACTACTATGAGACAGGAAGATTAAGAAATTTAAGGGCTCAAATAAAAAATGAATTTAATCATGTTCTTCAAATTTGATAATCAGATCATCAAGCTAATTGATTGCATTTTCCTGTCATCTTGAGCTTGAGTTTTTTGGCCCATAGGTTCCAAAATCCTGTGCCATGGGAGAGTTCTCAATAGTTAAGAGCACTGTAGGCATGTATAGACATATAGAAACCTTTTTATTATTATTATTATTATTATTATTATAAATTCATCACAACTATAAAATTGAATTTTTGTACACTTCAAAATGAAGATTAATTGACCAAACTGGTAGGTTGGGACCTAAATTTTGGTGACAGGTTGGTTAAAGTTGGAGTCCAACCTGAAATTAGCATTATCTGTTTATGGATTCGGCATTAGTCCGAAGTTCAAACACTCTCTTTGCACTTCTGCAGTATCGTTCCGGAAAGAAGGAACGGATGAGGGTTATTGGTTTTCTTGGCATTGCAGGGTGGACATTTCTCCCCAGCCCAAAGAAAAAAAAGGAGGGGGTAATTAATGCAACTCTGCTGTGTTCTAAGATGCCCTTAACTCAGTTTCAAGACTATTGACTTCAATAAAATGTATTGGAGATTCTAAATTTGGTGGGTTGCATGGCATGTCTCAGTTACAGAATCAGATCTTATACTTTTTATCCTGGCTAACCATGAAGAGTAAGCTATGAGGACAAATCCATTTCATAACCAATAGCAGAGCATCCTGAAAAGTGTCTACTGTCTTGCTGGTTGGAGGGGGAAGAAACTACGCAATATTGGTGAATATTCACACTATATGTCTTTCCTTTTTGTAGTCCCAGTGTTGTTCGCTAGCTACACTGGAAAGATTCAGTGTGATTTCCTACAGGAAGGATGGGAAGAGGCATCTGAGTTCCATCCCGTGTAGCCTATTCGTGTTGTGCAAACTTAGAAGGTTGAATGGTCGGGTCTCAGACCCGCAGTTCTTATGCATAATGTACTGTTCTATTAATGGCTACGCCTATCTAAAACTCATGTAATAGCTTACTGTAAGAAGTTGGTTCTGCTATGTATCAAATATGTGCTGAGGATGATGGGAAGACTGCTGGTGTGGTGACTGAAAACAAGTAGCTCTTTGCATGGTTAAGGTTCTTGGGTGTATATCCAATGTGATCATCATGCTTTTGTTTCTGGATCAGTTTTAGAATGTTTTTAGTATCATAGGTGGTTTTAGCCTTCATTCCTATTCTTTACCCGAAAACCCCAAATCCGAGTTATACATACAGATATAGAGAGAAGTACTTTTGGCATCCTTTTATTGTCTTCACATCTTAAAAGAGTTATCTCAATACCATAAATACCTTCGCCTGCAATGCACTTTCTGCCTCATTAGTTTCAGTTGTGAATCATAATTATATTTTTAGATGGACAATGTACTGCTTTTGGCTGTCTGTTGAATTTATAGGATATTGAAAGTGGTTATTCGACAAATTTTCAATCTGAACTCAATATTTTCTTTCTTGCTTTGGAAGTGATGTTCCTCTGAAGAATCTGGATAGAAGTGTCATATTTTGTATTGCAACTGAAATACATACAGCATCCAAGTTTAGAACTGACATGGTGGGTCAAAACCTTGGGGGTGAAGTCAGTCACATTGTATTCCCAGAATAGATCGCATGAGTTTCAGGATAATGAATAAAGGGCTGTATTTGGTATGTATTCTCAGAATAGATTCTTGGTCTAGAATGCATTCTGAAACTTGATTCTTCTCTATTTTCTCACTTCAGAATGCATTCTAGACCCATAATCTATTCTGAGAATGCATACCAAACACAGCCAATCTAGGAAGCAGTTTTGTGGAGCTTGGATTATGCATGATGGAACTTGGACTCTGCTTCCAAGGGAGGTGTGCGACAAGGCACTTGGTGGTCAAGAGCTACAGCAAGAGTATACTGGAGTCTTGCATCGCAAAAGGGTGTCTTGTACACTATCACTCAATTCTGGATAACCTTATTCTAGAGGAAAGTAGAACAAAGGATAGAGTAAAGGATGAACTAAGCATCAATTTAACTTGACTATGAAGCAAGAACAACAGATAACTGAACAAAAGGAGCAGAAGACCTGGCCTCCAAAGGAAATGAAAGATCCTGCAGAACTCTTTCTAACTGGTGGCAACAGTGGCATTATGGCTGGTATTTTCACTGTTTTGGCGTCTCTAATATTTCTCTCCCAATTCCATTCACATTTAATTGAGCTAGGCCAATAACACAAGATAACTTAAGGAAAAGAAACTTTGGTTGTTTTATGCAACCAGCATGGAGCACAACTTTCTCAATTTCTGGGTACCCTACTGAAATTTTTAGATCAAATGGGCACTGTCTGATTCATGAGGTGAAGATGTCCATTTTGCTGAGCAAAGCCCAAAAAACTATGTCAACAGATTCTTTAAGGCTATGTTTGGAATGCAAGAAAAGAACAAAGAAAAAAAAATACAAGTTTCATTATTACTTTTGTCTTATTACGCTATGTTCCAACATAGCCTTAATTACATGCTTAAACACACTTGTGAAACTACCTAACTGTTCTATGGTGGCAAAGGTTGGCAGTCCAAGACAGAAAGAGCTACTTTGATTTTCTGCAAGTAGAATAGTAGAGATCCAATCTATGTTAGAGCATGTTTATGCAAGGCTAATTCTTCATATTCCTCACTATAATCCTTTTAGCAGAACATAATTCAGTTCAAATTTTCATTTTTTTTAGAATTATCTTTACATGCTTAGTGTTCAGTTGTCAGCAGGCCACCTTATCATTCTCTAGCCTGAATCTTTAAAGCTAAGCAACAAAAAAATTGTAAACACCCAAAGCAAAACCAGGACTTTGTAACAGGATCTTGAATCAAGATTCCCCTGTTGAGACACTTGAAACTCCCAATAGAATACAATAGGTTATTTTGAGCTGCATCTACTTCAAGTACTCT
>NW_024868764.1:0-4333 GCF_013358625.1 Macadamia integrifolia | reverse complement strand
CCCTATATACCCATTTTTGGAGCAGCAAGAGAGATGGAGACTGAGGGGTCCTGCTTGGCTGCTTGGCTTTCTATAAAATATGTTGCTTCGTATAGTGGGGGGGTGGAAGGGGTCGGTGTGGTTCAGTGACCATGTGAAAGAGGGCCACACTGTAACATGAAGAATCCGTGTAAAATACTCTGTGCCTGGCTGCCTTCCTGGTAGTTGGTGTGGTGGTTTATAGAGTTTGTACTTGTGGACACCTAGGTGTGTCAGTTTCCGGTCGAACCGGTTCGATCGATCAGGAAAAATCGAACCGGACATTTATTGTTTTGACTTTGACTCAGGTTTTTATGAAATTGAATATTTTTTTTTAAATCGAACCAGATTGGCCAAAATCAAAAAATTAAACTAAACCATCCATGTTTTACAATATTAATGAGAAATTTTTGTATTATAAGGAGAATTGTTACAAATAATTGAATATTATATTATAAATAGAGAAATTGACTTGTAAATTGTAATAATGTTTCCATTGATTTTCTTTTTCACTATACAAAACTAGTTGGATAGTTAAATGAATGATTGGATAATATGGTTCATTTTGTGATTTCAATATTAGTTATCTTCTTAGTAATTTGTTATCCATTGGTTTCAATATTAGTTGTCTTTCTCTTACAATGATAAATCATGATTTAATCATAAATTTAGAGTGTTTTTTTTTTTTTGAGTCAAATCTTGTCACTATAAGTTATGGATGTAATACTTCATTATGGTTCAAGCCCAATAATAAATCGATCTAAATCGGTATTAAAATCAAAATAAATCAAAATCAAATCAGATCAAAATTAAAATTGATTGAAAACCGAAATTTCTTAACAAATTGATTTTGATCTCCCTCATTTCTAGATCGAAATCAATTCAATCCGACTAAAACCGAATCAAACCCACCGATTGACACCCCTATCTTGGGGACCACACTGCAGTATCATGGTAAGAATAAGACCACGTGGTGGGTTATCTTTAGGCAAAGCTTTAAGCCATTCTTTGGTTTTTTTTTTGGTAGAAAGCTTTAAGTCATTCTCATTTCTCACTCACTACGATCCCAAGGCAAGGAACCTCTCGATACTAAGAAAGAACCTCCATCAAGTTAAGCCTATCCATTTAATTAAAGCTTAGAAGGGATGAGTGGTCCCACTAGCTTTATTCCTCTTTGATAGTGACGCTGGTTTTGATGAAACTTAAAACCTTAATAAATGAGGTTAGTTGGAGACTTAGACTGGGAAATTGGTTAATTAAGGCTTAGGGTTAAATCCAACTCCTTCTGCAATATAGGGAGTACAAAAAATCAGACCGGATTGGTTGACAAACCGAAAGTAACCTTATCAGATAGATATTGGTTTTGATTTACCCAAAAAAAAAAAAAAAAGATAGATATTGGTTTTGTCTTTTAGAAATTTGGGAAAAGATCAAAAAACCAACCGGGCAGATCGAAATTAACGGTTAGACCAAACGATATATAGAAAATTGGGGAAAAAGAATGTTCTCTGATCGTGTTGCTTTTGTGCTAGCATAGTGGCAAGGAGAGGGCATGTTTAGGCATCAGTGGAGGTGGGTTTTAGGTTTCACAAGGGTAGGAGTGTCATTTCACCACCCTCAATATCTAGGTGCAACAAGGGCATAGAACTAGGGAGTGTTCATTTTCCCAAAAAACTGAGATTGTGTCAATAGTTGACGGATAAAAGAAACCAATTGAAAACCAAAACAAGCAAACCAATAACCATTGATTTTGGATTGAGTTTTCACAAATCCTAAAACCGTATTGCATCGATATATAAGAAAAGGAAAAAGAAGGATGCTAGGTTGCCTGACACCTGTATCCATACACAAGAAGGACAAAATGACTTTCCTACCCTTATAAAATGAAAAAATCTAACCCCTAGAGGCAATAATCCCCCTCCCATAAATAAATCTAAAAACCTAACAAAAATCATAGGTATCAACCATTTGACAATTTAAGCTGTATTTTATTTTATTGGCTCGATAAAGGAATGGAATATGGTTTTAGTGCACATTATTGGAATGGGTATTGACCATCTCAAAATCCGATATGATATCAAATCAATTATATCGGATAGAAATACCCGTAATTTTCATTTACGCATTTTATGATTTTTTTTTACATTGATCTATACCATTAAACCGATATAGTATTGACCAAGTATCGAGATCGGAGACATGCCAAACCGTTACTTAAAAGTTGGAACAATGCGACCGACACCATAGTTGGTGAAAATTAGAGTTCTAACTTCGTAGTTTGTAAGTCAATGGAGGCGATGGCCAGGGCCCAGGAGACAAAGAGCTCTTCATTCCTTATTTGAATGTGACCACCGAGAACAACGGTCTTAAAACCCGTTGGTGCAGTGGGGTATGTGCGAATGCTGGGAGGTTGGGAAGTCACAAGTCACTTGGAAGTTGGAACACACCACTTTGATTTGTTCCGTACCTTCTAAATCTAATGACCAAAAATGAAGATGAGAAAGGTACACCAATGGGCATTGACCAGTTTCTTTTCACATACGGTGAAGAGAGAAAATCTCCTTACCATGGTTTGAGGAATCTGATTGGATCGGTTGGAATCAGATTGTTCTGGTCTTGATCAATTTCGATTCTTAGTTGATACTATATCGATGGATTAATATGAACAAGAGGTAAAATAGTCAAAAAGTGACTTTAAACATAAAATTATGGGTATTTTTGTTCGATCCAAGGTGATCTGGATCGGTATTGGCTTTGACCTTGAGCAATCCCATTATTGATACCGGTCGAGTTCTCAAACCATGTTCCTCACCATGGATATTTGGGAAAAAATTTGATGCGTTTAGGGAATATAGCAAAAAAAAAATGGAATAATTCACTTTCCCTTTGGATTCACAAAATACCTTCCTTGGTTTTAATATTTCTTAAATTATCCTTCAAGATTCTATTTCTTTGGATGCGAACACGGGTAACAGGAACTTCCTTGTTACTCAAGTAGCTGTCAAATTTTGTCTAGATATTTGACCCTTGGGGGAGAGTATTTTTTTAACATTAATTGTGGGAGTCAATGATGATATAGGAAGCTAATCAGATCCAGTGAAAGTGATTCTTACAAGAGCTCCCCTCCCCCCCCCCTCTCTGTTTTTGGTTCGGACTCCTCTCTTGAGTGGTGATCGCCCAAGTTAGTTCATAGTTATTTGGACGATCAACATATGTCCAAACGATGATCTAGGTAGATCTAGACGATCGCTCAAGAGAAGATTCCAATCCTTTTTTTTGTTAACTACAAAACCCATTGGTGTAGTCACAAGATAGAATTAGACATCCAAAAGGACTGCATTTATTAGGGGTGCATCCTTATATGTGGGCATAGGGACCACTCGCAAACAGAAAACACTGTCCCTTACCAAATATACCAGACATACCCTAATCTCAAATTGTATGAATCGATAATCACCAATTTTTATATGAAGAAGCATCGTCATGGTGACAACGCTAGGTGTAAACATCAAACAAAACCCTAAAAGGAAAATAAAGCGCAAAAAACCAAGAGATAAGACAAAATAGGAATACGAGTAAGATGCCTATTTTATTAAATTTATGTATTTAATCATTTATTAAATTTGTCTATTTATGAACATTAAAAAAATGGAGAAAGGGCTCCTACTCTAGTGGTGGTTAGGAGATGAACGTAGCTAGGTGTTGTGGCTTGGGACCCCCTAGTTGCCAACCCAATCCAACCCAACCCAACCCATATGTTTAACCACCAAATTTTAATGGGCCAATACTAGTATATAAATATGTTCAGATCTTCTCGTTGGCAAATCACGTGGGTTGTTTATATGCTCCTCATTTTGACTCCATTGTTGAAATTGGGGAAACATCTCTCTCTCCCTCTTAACTGAGCTATATATAGATTTAGAACACAATTAAACAAAACACTCACTCTCTTAATTGAGCTTTACACATGATTTTTATTTTTTTTATTTTTTTTTATTTTTGTATTTTTTTTTAATGACCGGTATCTATGCCTTTAGCCTGACTAGTCCTGCGAACTCATACTGACCCCACAACTACATAAATCGGGTCATACCGAGGTTGAATGAGAGACATTTAACTTTCACATGATTTTTAATTCACCTTAAGGAAAATATGTGGAAATGGGCCCTTATGATTTTAGTGGAGGACAAATCTATACAATCAATCATCTAATTGGTGATTCATGTCTTAAACATGAACTTGAGGGTCAGGTTATAATTAATTTTTTATTTCCATGAAAAGGGAGAAAATAATTTTTTTCTCTCTTTTTCTTTTC
>NW_024868763.1:0-62500 GCF_013358625.1 Macadamia integrifolia | reverse complement strand
TTGATAAACTGCGATTGCAGTTTTCTTTAGGAAGTCCCAAAGCTGTGAGGCTTAACAGACAAAGAAAACGGTGGATATTTTCGGGTAGAAGGTGACGACCCTAATGAATCGACTATGAAGGTGGCTGTTAGTTACATCAGCGCTCAAATTCCTTTATTGTTATTGCCCTGGCTTCGATGATCAACCCCTGGCACATTTAGGTTTTGATCTTCTCCTTCGGACCCTCAGGACCCAACACAACTATAAATCCTTTAAAAGATGCAAAAGGTGTTGATACGTCCTATCCGCATAGAAAGCTTACCCTCTTCCACACATTACCGGTGGATGCTACAACCACTATCACTTTGGTAGCAGGAGGGGAATGGTTAAGTGACACTCTCGATGTCTTGTTTGGTATACGGGATTTTGACCCAGGCGCTGTAGTCTTGCCTAACCGTTCAGTCGGAGATGTCGGATGCTCGCTGTTTAGGCTACTTGTATCGATTTGCCATAGTGTGGTTAGATACAATGCCATGCATTGCCTCAGCTTGGCAGGATGGGAGTGAAGGTCGCCCTTGTTCTGAGAAAAGGTTATTCACCATTGGCTCACCCAGTTGAAAAACTACAGCCCGCGCGTTAGTGCACTTGGGCGGAGTAAAGCTGATCGTAGACCACCATTGCTTCTTTGGTCGTAGATCAGCTAGCGCTCAAATAGGGGCTCAGCCGTTACTTCTTTTGGTCGGCTCGTATTAGCCTGTGCTTATTACAAGTAGTCATTCCCCCCGTTCCTTTAGTCTTTTCAATGGTACTTGAATCTTAAGTTGCGGTCATGTCTCGCCCCCCCAGTATAGTGACCGGTTCCATCTTTCCCGCGAATTTCATCAGTTCCAGGCTCAAGTGCCTGCTCATCCATCTTCATTCCAAAGGCGGACATCTCCATTGAGTGACTGTAACTGCTATGGTTTATAGTCAATAGTTAACCAACCCTTTCTCGCCGCTTCGGTGGGACCTTCGCTTCTTCTAAAGTAGACCCGGAGCTTCTTTCTTCTCCTGCGGAGCCCTGAGAAAGTTATCGGCGGTGCTCCAAACTTGCTGCGGATTTGGTCCTGCGCTGATTCAGGAGCTTCTTCTTTAGTCTAGGATTCTTTTGAATAAGAAAATCAAAAGAAGCGGCTGGGTGAGAACAAGAAGCGGTCATCATCCGGCGGCCGGTAGCTCTACTAAGCGAAGAACCGCTCGCTGCCTTTTCTTCGCGAATAACATGTGCAGGTAGCCTAGGGGAAGAGAAGCAAGCTACCCTCGCCTACCTCTCATCTATATCTATAGGCAACAATGGTAAGAGTTGGTAAGCATGGTAACTGTATCGGCGGCCTGGGCCGGCGCTCCGCGTTCTATCTAGGTTCCACTCTTATGTACGCCCCACCTCACATAGAAGAAGGGGAACCTCTTCAATAGAAGAACCCGTGTGAGTGGGAGGGGATTGAATCATTCATTCATCGGATACGTCTTCTTCCGTGATCCGTTTCATGTTAACTCTAATTAGTTATCAAAAGGCCTACTTTACAAAGGGAAGGTCGTTTCCTGGGAACTGCAAGGTTCCCGATAACCGGCTGCATCGGCTCGGTAACCTTTGTCACTGTCGGTTCCCGCAACCAACCCTTTCTTTTTTATTCTTTCTTTCTGAAGGGCTTGCAGTTCATTACACCAAAGGCTTTCAGTGAACAATTGAAGCTATCGAGAGAGTACCAAATGCTGACGGTGACGAAGGTTACCGACTTTCGGTGGATGCAGAGCCAACGAGTTCAGTCGAACAACGTAACGAGTCTAAGGTTACAGAAGCGTTCGCCTACTTTGATAGGCATAGCATTGCGAGCAAATAGAGCAGAGAGCTTACCGTTTCTTTCTATTAGAGTCGCGAGCTTGTTGTAGTCGGTCCTAAAGGGAGAACCTTGCTGCTTACTTGCTATATCCCTGCGTCCTTGCACGGCTCGTTCTTCGAGCCCTGCTTCTCCCTTCCCCCTCTCCCCAGGGAGCGACCGTATGGAGTATAGCCAAGTGGTAAGGCATTGGTTTTTGGTACCGGCATGCAAAGGTTCGAATCCTTTTACTCCAGAGTATGAACACCCGATCGGATCTGTCAAGAACGAGTTGATGACTATAGGGAAGCTCTTTCAGACCCTGAGCCCAGCTTTTTTCAAGCCAAAAGTGTGACTTGAACCTACTTTGCTAAGAGATGAGAGAGAAGGGAAAGACAGATGACAGAAAGCAATCCTTCCAACCAGCCAACCCGCGGAGTTGAACACAACACTGACTTCGGCCAGGTTCTTCCATCAATCTCCTGGCCCTTGCAACACTCCTTGTTCCGTAAACCGGTCGCTGGTTGATCCGATCGGACCCCGGACCACCTCCGATAGGGGAAATGAATCCAGTTGCTTATTCAAGGAACCCTCGCTTCCCAGCCAACATTCCTTGGGGTAGGCCCTTCTCAATGTTCATTAATAAATCAATTGGTTGGGCTTTGGCCCTTTCCGACCCGTCTGAAAACCGGAAATGCGGAGCGGATGAATCATGAAGTCAAGCTGGCCTGGCCGTTTGCTGATTCTGTGATGACCTAAGATATGCTATGCCTTCTTCCGAGACTAGTTGCCTCAGAAAGATAGGATCAACAAGGTCTCGGAAGAGCCTTCCACTCTATATTCGGGTAAAGTATCCATCAATGAACATCTATCGATGGGATAAGAAATAGCCAGTTGTTGGCTCTCACCGGCTCTGACTGACTGATTCCGGAACTTCTCCTAGGCCGCATTCTTCCTGCGCTGATTCTCTTTCAGACCCTTGTGGTTGAAGCTCTACTCCCGCCATCGGAAACCCACAGAGCGGTCCTATGGGTAGCTTGTCTCCCTCCCTCGTCCCCTTGCCTGTCGATTATCGGAGAGTCGTATACTAAGTCAAAAAAAACTGAATTGCGTGAAGTAGAGTTGTTGGGTTCCAAACCTTCCCAATAGGAGAAAAGATAAGGGTCTCTTGATTCTGGTTTTTCACCTATCTACCTAAGCTAAAAAGTCATAGCGAGCACGATAGGCCCCATCACCGCCCTTCGTTCTCTTTCTTTTCGCTGCCTGAGTCCCAGGCCAATCTGAAAGTAGCTTCATTGGTTGCTTCTCTAGATTAGTACTCCAACAGAGGTTAGGAACATGGCACAGCGTACCCTCACCGATGTGTCTGGTCAGCACATTTAGACCTCTTATTTGTCCCTGCGGAGCGAACACTTCTTCTGGATTTCTGGTTAATTACCAAATTGCCATTGCTCCTAGTCTTTGATTCCTATATATTTAAGTGGGCCCACACCCAATCGGGTTGGTTCTCTTGGGGCCCACCGGCCCCTCATTAGAAACCTGTTAGTGGATTTGCATATATACATATGACAGAGGACTTATAAGCGTATATGAAAGAGTGCGAAATGTGGACTAAATTTTTCTTTGAATTTTGGAGTTCTTTTTTCTTCCTAATGTTGTTTTTATACATTGGCTATAAAGATTGGATTGTGTTCTTATATGAAATTCATTGATTCAAGTTATGCTCTCTTCTTTTACTTCTAGTTTCAGATTCAAATCTTGCAAAGATATACTGGCTTCCTTCTTCAACAATTTAAAAAGTCAAGTTAGTACAAAATTGATCTCTCTAGGTGTGGCATGCATGTGTGTTCTGTGGATTTGACTCAAACTCCTGAAGCTTTAATGAAATTGAATGTAATGCTATTCTATTCAATTCATAGTGGTCTACATGATTGGTTGGGTCTCACTGGAAGCTCAATCTAAAGTTTTTGCTCTGTTAGAATTGATTTGCTCAAGTTATCGAATTCCTCTATAATAGTCCTACCCAGATTCCAGAATCGGATACTAATCTCCTAGTCTATGTAGGAAAGCAAGAGGCAAAGAAAGAAAAAATACGGAGAAAAACCTAAAAGAAAGAAGAGAGGAAAAAAAAAAAAAACCAATAGAAATCGAGGAAACATAAAAAAGAAAAAGATCTAGCATTTTTTCACTCATCCTACTCCATTCATTCTATTTAAATTCAAATCATCAAAATGCCAACGATCTAGTACCTGATAAGAGCAGATTTTCCAAACTTTCAATCAAATCAAAGCTTCTGAGCATCTGGGGTAGAGAACCAGCACTGGCTCAAAGCTTCTCATTGAGAGAGAACCAGCTCATTTAAGGAGATCAGAGCTTCTGAGATTCTCAGAGCTTCCAAGCCTCATTGAGTGAGAGAGATTGTAGCTTTTGAGGTTCTCCAGCGTCTGCAAAGGTTTTGATATTTCAATCAGGAGAAAATAGCGCCCGCGAAGTTGAGAATCCCTGGGTTTTGATTTTACGGGCATTTTTGGTCGGGAAAAAAAAGTTACAGTATTAGTTTACTAGTAAAATTTATTCCCCATGTAAATATATGTTCCCTGGCAACCAGACACCTAGAAGTAGTTCCCCTGGGAAATAAATTTCACTTTACATAAAAATTTTGCATTCCCCTTGCAATCAAACAAAGCCTTAGTATATTTATCATTTCCTTCCTGTGGAATAGGTTTATATAATGTGATACTGTGTCACCCATTCGAGAAATTATAGTTGATTTAATAAGGTAATTCAAACTCCATGTGTGCTCACCTTTTCCAATACCATGGAACTTAACCATGATGACAAAATTCAGCACTTGTTGAAGGATTAGTACTGCTACCTAATCTTAATGCTGTGGTATCCTTCAAGCTGGGAGTCCTTGATCAATGGATTTTCTTTTCAGTAACATGGGGAATTTTCTTGCAAGTTTGGTTGATCAATGCATCTTGTCAGTTTTATTTCTCTTTTGATAATTTAATTTGATATTTTGAAACCCAAGAAAATGTATGTGGAACCCAACCAAAAAGCTACTCAGTATGGAGGACGCTAAGTCATTTCCTTTACTATCATTGCATAGTTCTTCTATTCCTGATTGCATACTTGTGCAACTGAAGCTCCACACCATTTAATCTGTACTCTGTATCAATCAGATACAGTGGTTTATGTTATTTTTCTTCTGTTATCTAACTGATTATAATTCTTCTTTTCCAATTTCCCTTTGAGAGCCTTCAACAGAGTAGGGGGACCAGAATACTCATCATGTACTACGGGAGAATTGGGATGATTTTGTATTGGGCATAGATAGAAGAACAAGACCTCCTTTCCCCTTCTGATTGTGGTCTTTCTTGTTGGTTGATGTATTTATGCCACAACTTGTCCCGCTTGTAAATCTAGCCTGCAGCCTAAAATTATTTTTCATAGTTCTCCCTCTAATAGAATCCTTGTTTGACTATTTCTTTTAATCTGTGGATTTATATTCATCCAGAAAATTTTACCTCTCTCTTTGGACTTGATCCCCTCCCCCAAAGGCAGTCTAATTTAGAATTAGAATCACAAGTGATCCTAATCCCGGGCAAGATCTGAAATTCTGGCTGAATGGAGAAGATGTCCTCTAATAGACTTGGTTCTAGCTCTCAACACTCTCTCACAGCCAACAAATAAAAGGAAAATGAGAAAAGAAAAAGAATTCGATGGTGGGGTTGGGAGGAGTGAATAAGAAGGTTAGGTTTTGGGCATCTCACCCCTCAAGTTTAGACATCTCACCCAACTGCATCTCACAGCACAATAGCATTAGCCATCTTTTTTTGTTTAACTCAAATTTGTCTTCTCATTATAATTAATGGGCTTTAAATAGCCTTACATTGCTTGGTCACAAAGAAATAACAAAAAATGAAACTAATGGACTGAAATAAGATTTTCTAATTTGTGTCTAATTTGCTAATCAAACTTGACAAAATTAGAAACTAACAATTGAACATAAAGGGAAACTAATCTAATTACAAATAGGAAACAAATTGCTTAACCAAAAAGGAAACAACTTGGACACAAAAATAGAAACTAAATATTATGCTAGCTGGGCCAAATCAATGGCTAATGGAGATTTTCTCTTGCAGCTGAATAAGTGACAGTTGTATAACTTCTAGAAGATCCTTTTGAAGACCAAAACTTGCTCAGAAAATACTATTCATGTGAACAGTAACACGTGTTATGGAAATTGCTGGACATGCTTGATTGATGGCTGCTTGGGCTCTTCTATAAGAACACTTAGGGAAGTAAAATATGCACTATTCAAGGGGCTGCTATACTGGTTCAATGGTTGTAGGAATGGACCAGGATAGGCGTAACATTGGGGCCAACAAGGCTGGATCGACGGGACAAAACTAGGTCCACACTTGGGATAGTGTTGAATCGTTGTTTGGTCAGTTGGAGTCCTCCTTTTGACAACCCTATTTACATCAACTTTCCCCCTCTTAGAAAAAATTTATCCTCGAATTTTGTAGAGGGTAAGGAGGATTCCTATGTGGTGCACATCCATCATCAAGCCGTAGAAAAATTCAGGTAGCTCCTTGAGGATACGAATGTAGTCGTATAAGCATGGCTGATGTTCATCAAGGTACTTTAAGGGAATAACAAACTCCACGAGTGCAGTGTCGAAGTCTTCAACCACTGTATTCTTGACCTCCACAATTTCAATCTCAAGCTCATTAGGATCTTCCTCTTGTCTGTTCACAGTCATCACAGATGTTGGAGCACTAATCTCTTCTGGTTTGGTCTCAAAGTCCACCATAGTTACTACACTGCTTTCAATTTCTTCCACATAAATCTCTCTGATAGGAACATCAATGACTACTTCTTTCTCGATAATAGCAATTTTATGACTTATGGGTAGCTTTTGGAAACCTGGTGGAGGGAAGTACATTCTTTGTTCATGCTTAGATAGGTACATGCCTGCTAACTCGTACTGCATCTCTTCCCACATTCTAGGCTTATGTCCTTGAGCTTGAAGTTGCCTTTCATGGACTCTCCATTGTATTTAAACATAATCATTCATCTGGGAGCAAACATATCCAAGTCGTGTCTCTGTCAAGTTGTAATTGTCAAAGTACATGTCCAATTCATCTATCCATTCAAGGAAGATGTATGAAGAAAGTTCCTCGCGAAAGTCACGTGGCTCCATCCTTGCTCTGGTTAGGCTCTGATACCAAATAATGTAGAACTAGAATCACAAGTAATCCTAATCCCAGGTAGGATCTGAAATTCTGGCTGAATAGAGAAGGTGTCCTCCAATAGGCTTGGTTCTAGCTCTCAACACTCTCTCACAGCCAACAAATAAAAGGAAAATAAGAAAGAAAAAGAATTCCATGGGGGGTTGAGAAGGGTGAATAAGAAGGTTAGGTTTTGGGCATCTCACCCCTCAAGTTTAGGCATCTCACCCAACTGCATCCCACAACATAACAGCATAAGCCATCTTTTATTGTTTAACTCAAATCTGTCTTCTCATTATAATTATTGGGCTTTAAATAGCCTTACATTGCTTGGACACAAACAAATAACCAAAAAGGAAACTAATGGACTGAAATAAGACTTTCTAATTTGTGTCTAGCTTGCTAATCAAACTTGACAAAATTAGAAACTAACAATTGAACATAAAGGGAAACTAATCTAATTACAAATAGGAAACAAACTTGGACACAAAAATAGAAAATAAATATTATGCTAGCTGGACCAAATCAATGGCTAATGGAGATCTTCTCTTGCAGCTGAATAAGGGACAGTTGTATAGCTTCTAGAAGATCCTTTTGAAGACCAAAACTTGCTCAGAAAATACAATTCATGTTTTACTGTTCACGTGAGCAGTAACACTTGTTATGAAAATTGCTGGACAGGTTGGATTGATGGCTGCTTGGGCTCTTCTAGAAGACCACTTAGGGAAGTAAAATATGCACTATTCAAGGGGCTGCTATGCTGGTTCAATGGCTGTAGGAGTGGACCAGCATAGGTGCAACATTGGGGCCAACAAGGCTGGATCGACGGGACGAAACCATGTCCAGACTTGGGACAGAGCTGAATCATGGTTTGGTCAGTTGGAGTCCTCCTTTTGACAGCCCTATCTACATCACAGTCCCACCCTTTTGATTGTTTGATTAATGTTTAGTCTTATTATCCTAGCATCTAAGCACCAGATGTCTTATTTGCTTCCCTTCTGTTTCTTTGAGATCTTATTTATGTTTGTGTTTAGGACTTTTTGTGCTTTGTTAGCATAATAAAGGAAGGTTTAAGTGCTTCTGAATGGCTCAAGAAAAGCTTAATCTGTATACTTTTTTATTTTTCTATTATCAAGTCGTAAATGATATGAAATGCTCCTCTGAGGATGTTTCGAACTTCAGATATGCACTTGTAGTGGACCATGTTTGGTAGACATGAGGCTAGTCTTTAGTCATGTCTCTGCATGTCAGAAATTAAATGTTTAGGAAAAATATATTCATACTTGCAGGTTTTGAATCTAACTCCTATTTTCCAAATTCGCTGCTAATCTCCAGCCTATATGTCTAACACTTTATTTTGCATGAACCTTCTCCTGTTTTCTATTACTATGCTTCTTGGAGAGGAATGAGATAAGACAGATGTGATTAACTGTGTTATCTCCCCCTTTTTATTGGCTATTGGATGTTTCAATTTGTTTGATCCATCGGATTGTGGTTGTCGGTTCAAGTTGGGAAACAGCCTCTCCGTGAAGCAGGGGTAAGGCTATGCTTGTATTATGACCCTCCTATTGTAGTACTGGTTTGAAGGCTCAAAACAGTAGCCCGAATAACAAGATCTTTCAATCAAAGAATAGTTCAGATTAGGGAGATAGTGAGTAACACAAAACCAGATGGTCGGATGGGGTTGAGACTATAGTTCTATTAAATAGCAAGGGAAGGGTCTGTTGAAATTCTGGTCCTAATCGGATGGTCAGATCAGCAGTTATGGGTGAGTCCTAATAGGAATAGGACTACGGTTAAAACAGTAATTTAACCATCGAAATTTGGGTTTAGAATTTGAAGAAGATGGATTCTCTCCTCAACATAGGCACATAATCAGTAGCGAAACAAGTTTAGCAAATCGGAATTCGATTCAAGTGTAAAATAGAGTTCTAATGGAGAGAAGGGAAAAACAGAGATTTCATAATATCAACCAATCAGCTGGTCAGAATGGCGTGAATCTTGGATCGAGCTTCCCAAATAGGGTTCCTGGAATTTGATCAAAATTTGGGTCAGATCTGATGGTTAGTTTGCTTAATCTCAAAAAAATGCTGCATATGATCTTCAAGAAGCAAGGGTTCTAGTTGCAGAATGTGAGGTTAGAACTTACTTATTAATGGCAATGAACAAATAATAAGAATAGAAAACAAATAACCAGCAGTAGCATAAGAACAGTACCATAGAAAGATCCACCCGGGCTTCACACTACAAGGTGTCAGTAGCATCAAACACCAATTCCTTACCCTTGATTACACATAAGTTTTTCACTGGCAAAAAAAAGTTACAACAGCAACAAAAATCATATTTTGTTTACGAAAATCATGGGGTAGAATGAGCCCCAATATTGCTTTTATTAAAGATAAATTCCAGAGTTAGATTATGATTAGGAAATCCCCAATCAAGTCTATCTTGGATAAAGCCTAATTACAAAGAATTGTAATAGGAAACCCATAACTGATTCCGTTGTCCAACCTAGGAAATATCTAATAAAACAAATAAATAATAAAAGAAAAACTCAAATTGAACTGACAGTGAACCAACATGGACCTTGGTTCATTGAAATTAAAACATAACAAAGAACATGAAATAAAAACTAAGTATAGAAAACAGCAACTAGGCCACAGTTTGGCCTCCCCTTAGCATTCTTCTTCCTATGAGAGTAGGTCTTCAGTTCTACATCAGCTCACCTGGCTTGAAAACATTTGCCTCTGACAAATGGGTGAAAGGCATTTAGCATTTATACAAGTTGGGATTGAGCTTCTTGAAATTATCAGGATGATAAGTACAATCATGTCATGAATGGTCTTTTCATTTGACAAGAAATGCATGATATCCAATACCACAATGAGTGGTGTCATCCAAAACCTCCTCAATAATATCATCATTAAGTGGCTTGAGTTGGGGCCGTTTCAGCATTTGTTCCTTATCACAATCGTCTGAGTGATGTACCATATAAAGATGAAGAATTGCCACATTGAAGACATTGCTTATGGTCATATCATCAGGCAGCTCGAGTACATAAGCATTAGGTCCAACTCATTTCAGCACCTTATAGGGACCCATCTTCCTTTGGATGGAGTTTAGTATTGACACTAGATTGGTTTGGGATTCCCCAAACCCCGCAATGGTGAGGGCCTTCTACGCTGTCC
This sequence comes from Macadamia integrifolia, assembly GCF_013358625.1. Taxonomy (NCBI): domain Eukaryota; kingdom Viridiplantae; phylum Streptophyta; class Magnoliopsida; order Proteales; family Proteaceae; genus Macadamia; species Macadamia integrifolia. Next base: position 52,237 of record NW_024868763.1, on the reverse strand, counting down.
GAATTGTAGCCTCCTGTAGATATGTTACTTATTTACTATAATGGAATTGTTATTATTCTCATACACTCTTTAAGTTTCTTGGTGTTGTGTGACTTGTGTCATTTCACTCACATTTTCTCTTTGAGCTTAAATTTACTAAATCCATGTTCTTCTTCCCTTTTGCGGAGCATTATGGCAGGATGAACCTCTATTATAGAATAATTAGTTGGTGAAAATAAAGACAAACAGAGCATTATTATTAAGGCGCTAGTAAGGCGCTAATGTGCTCGAGAGAGGTTAAGGCAGTAAGCCGCTTTATGTTGGGTACGAAAGGCAACCGCCTTATGTTGTAAGGCAACGCCTTATGGCTAAGGCGACCACCTTATGGGTTTTTAAAAAAAAGATTTGTTTTTACAGTTGATTTATGAATATTCCAAAATAAACTTCATGATTGGCTGGTGCATAAATTTTGATGCACATGAGATACACTGGATCAAAAGCTAATGACTTAAAACTCTACCAAAAAAACACGATATTCTCTTAAAACCCCAAATCGCTCCACAGCCGACAGTGAAGCACTCCAGCGGTCCCTCCTCCTTCAATTCTTCTCCGGCGGCCTCCGGCGAAGGTTCCTTCCCCTCTCTCCAGGTATGATGTTTATTTTTTTATTTTTCTGATTTTTCTCATCTTCTTTGTGAGAATTTTTTTTCTCTCTTCTTATTTCTTCTTTCATCTTCATCTGTTCATCATAGTCTTAATAGTCTTTTTTTTTTACCTACGGTGAGACCGTGAGAGTCGTAAGACTCTTGCTGACGCAGTACAGTCATTCCACACCCTTACCTTTATTCCCCTTCTTTCTTCTTGTCCCATAATTCTTTTCTTCTGTTTATTCGATAACTCCTTCCTATACTTCCTTAGTCGTTTGAAATTTTCTGTATTTACTGGTTATACTATGTTTTCAGTGATAGACTGGATAGAGAGAGGAGTTTAATCTCCCCCATTCCTGAACCTTTGGTCCTAAAAGTGGGTGGTGTGTTCAAACAAAGGGGCAATTATGGTAGTGTAGTTTGGGGCCAAAACGCAGTTACTGTGAGAAGAACCAGTTTCTTCAAACACATCTGATTCCTATTCTTCCACCAAGTCTGCTTTCCAGAAATTTATTCTATAGATAGTGTCTTCTCTTTTGACTTATCGTGATAGTGATGTTGTGTTTCTCTTTCCTCTTACGTCAGCTGTGTGTTTTTCATACCTAGCAGTTGAACATTATTGGGATTGATCAAAGTTGGGCCCTTACATATTAGTAACGGACGAATACTATGGCAATAATGGTTATCGTTTCCCTTTATAGCAGGAGAAAAGGTTTCTGTTAATGAGAACTTAGATCCTTTCCTAGTTTCCTTATGCCTCATTTCCTGATAATTGATTCAAAGCTCTTAATTTCTCCATTCTTATGCAAGTTCAGGGAGCTTTTCAGATTCCCGTTTGGGTAAAAAAACCTTCTTTCAACCATCTCTGGTGCTTTAGTTTTGGAATTCCGTAGAATCCATACTATTCAGTCTTAATTCTAAGTTCTTAATTACTTCTTTGACAGGAGTAGAAATATAGTGGATGACCTTAGGGCTTAGGCACTCATTTTGGCATCATATGTAATAAATACTTGTATATCTAAAGTCTTGTTTTTCTTTATATTTATAATTTTGTTTCATAATTATATATTTATATTATATGTTAATATGTTATGATCATCATGATGATGATTGATGAATGGTGATTGATGAGGAAGAATATCTTGCATTGGTGAATATCTTGCATTGGTATGAAGTATGAACCTTTAATATTTATTTAACATATGAGTAGTAGGATTCAGCTAGGATTTGAGTCAAATAGAATGGTTTTATAAAAAAATTACACATGAACGCTTTAATCAATAAGGCGACGCCTTATGCCCGCCTTATCACTAAGGCGCTTTGAAAGACCCTCAAACACCTCGGTTGTCTCACCGCCTTAATAACAATGAAAGACATACAAGATGCTATTGTCACAAGGAAGCTTTGAAATCTTTGATAGGTTATTAACCTTATATGATAATGTTTGGGCTTCTTTTCCTCTTATCAGGCATCCCATGGACAGAAGAGGAACATCGACTATTTCTGATGGGTCTCCAGAAGCTGGGGAAAGGGGATTGGCGTGGGATTGCACGTAATTTTGTCATGTCAAGGACCCCAACCCAGGTGGCCAGCCACGCCCAAAAGTATTTCATACGGCAGACTAATGCATCCCGGAGAAAGAGACGGTCCAGCCTATTCGACATGGTTCCAGATATGGTTTGTTTAGCACCTCACTCTATTTTTATGTGCTTTATCTTCACATTTTTACTTTGGTAGATACCAGCAGCACCGAATCTCCAACCAAATAGACTGAAATAACACTTGAAATCTATCCCAGTTCCTAAATCAACCAGTATCCCCAACCTATAATGATTGTGCTGACGTCATCAGTCATCTCCATGTAGTATTTGACGACCTGATTAAGTTAGCATGTATCAGAAATGCCTCATTATCAATCTTTACTTTGTTATTAATTTTTTATCTTAATTTTCAGTCTGTGGAGACAACAATTGTGACAGAAGAGCACTTGCTGCAGCCAACTTCTCAAGCCGGTGAAACTGAGTGTGTAAACCCTGAACTGCCTTTCGACCTCTCCCTCAACCATGAATGTGAACCAATGGAGGGGACTTCCAATGAAACCCACAGAGAAGTTGAAGAAACTGTAATGCCAAGCAATTTCCCTCCGATGATTCCTGGGTTCTTCCCACCATATTTACCAGTCGCTTTTCCATTCTGGCCACCAAGTGCAGCCCCAGCAGAAGAAGAGAACCAAGTTGAGACTTCTCAACATCAGGTCCTAAAGCCAAGTCCTATTCATTCCAAGGAGCCTGTCAATGTTGACCAACTGGTGGGCTTGTCTAAGCTAAGCCTAGGAGAGGCTGCTAAGGGACATTTAGAACCTTCTCCACTGTCCCAGAAATTGCTAGGAGCCCCATCAAGGCAGTCGGCCTTCCATGCAAAACCACCGGTTAGTGAGTCAGATTTGAGCCAGAAAAACACTAGCATAATCCAGGCAGTGTAAGGCATGGTACATGAGGGTTAATTTCCTTTCATCTTTACTTTTATGTTTACATTTATATTTCCCAGTGCTTATTGGATTATTCATTTTTCATATTTTAGTTACACACAACATTTATGTGAAAGAAAGAAGAAAAAAGAGAAACAAAATACATGGGCTCCTTTTTTTTTCTTTTTCTTTTTCTTTTTCTTTTTTACCCCAGAATACTAATTATACATTGGAGGCCAGATATGTTGTTGTTTTCTAAAATTATAAAATTAGTTTATAACTTTCACAGCCCATTTCCCCCCTCCCCACCTTTAAAAAAAAGGTAGACATAATTACGAGTCTCTTTGAAATTTTGCATTAAATTAGTACAGTAAAAGCCACGGAGACTTCAATTAATTTCTTGTTAATTGAAGCCCTAGGGACCTCATCATCATTTCTGCAAGTAGTCACATATTTTTCTTAAAGATATTTATCCATTGAATTTTTTTTGTATTAGTTTGAAACGACTCATCATGGTTACGGTGGCCACCATTAAACCTTGGAGCGAAAATTAGTTTCTTGAAAATATTTGAGTTCTATTTAAATCATATAATTGATGTCACATTTTGGGGACAAAAATAAATCTCAGGAAATTGCTAGATCCTTATGGTGACTACTCATTAACAATTGTTAAGTCTCAAGAAAAAAAAGAAAGTTACTGAAAATAACCTAATCTTTCCGACCAGCAGATAGGGTGTCCTTTAGATTTTCCCCACTTCAAATGAATTGTATAGTCTTTTATCTGTTGGGTTACGGGAAGGCATTTTACCATAGGTTTCTATTGTATCAATCTACTCTTGTTTCAATCTACTCTTGTTTGATTCTTGTTGAAGCATATATTCGGGGGTGGGTGCGGAGCGAATGATTTCAAAATGAACTTTCCATTCATTAGATAGAGAAGATAGCTAGGATTTTCAGCAGTAGATATCATTTGTTTGATGAGATATAAAAGGGAATATCGGAAATTCGAGTGGCTGAAACTGACACAACTACTTTTGAAGTAACAGAAAGAAAAAATGACTGGAGTGGGAGAGTCAGAGTCAAAAAAAGGATTCTTCATTGACTTCTCTCATTCAAAACTGTGCAAGAGACTTATTTTTATGGCTTCTAAGTGATAAAAGAAAGAAACTTTCCCCTGGCAAATGAATGAAAATAAATGGCAAAGAAACAGATTATAGAACAAAGCTTACCTACAATGTGTTGGGTCTTCCTCACAAGTCAAGAGGAGGGCCAGCTGTCTTTGAAAAAATAAAAGAAGAAGAAAAAAAAAAAAATGAAATGAGAAGAAGACAAAAGAGAGAGAGTGGGGAACAAGTCACAGCTCTCTCTCTCTCTCCCCCTCTCGGTTCAATCTCTCTCACTCCCTCTCTCGGTCTGTTCTCTCTCCGTCTCTCTCTTTGTTTTATTCTTTCATCTTCCTTCTCTGAGAAGAAAAATAAAAGAGGTAGCAGAGAGGTTCGGTGTTTTGCTCTTCGTTCTTCTCCTTCATTCTGGTTTGTGAAACCAAAATGTGAGCTTTCTGCGAGGAAATCTATAGTGGTATGGCAACGTTCTTTGTGTCTAGGGAAGCAGTGAAGGTGACAATTTTTTCTGTATTGGCCATTGCCAGTTGAGATGAGAGTGTTACTGTTAATGTGATTTTATCTTATTATTTGGTGAGATATTTTGCTATCCAGGGATAGGGAATTATTCTTGATATTTATTGGCAATCTCTAGTGCATCTAGAGAGAACTATATAACCCCATTATTTACATAGTGAAAGTTTGATTTAGACTAGGTCCCGTGGTTTTTACCTTTTTTATTGAAAGGATTTTCCACGTTAAAAATTTGTGTCTTCTATTATGGTGTGGCTTGATCGATTTTATCTGCATTATTGATTCTTTGTACATTGTTGTTGGTTTTGTATATCTATTGTTTGCACACAGGTGGTGGGAAATGGATTTATTTTTTCCTAACAAGTGGTATCAGAGCTTGGGTTGTAAGCGTGTGTAAACAATGGAAGGGATAACTGGAACAAGGATGATAAGTTTAAATGGAAGTAACTGGATGATTTGGAAAGCAAAAATAGAATACTTGTTGTGTTGTAAGGATCTGCATGCACCTGTAGAGGGTGACATAGTAAAGTCAGAAAAAATGTCTGATGTAGATTGGAAAGCATTAAACTGAAAAGTTGTTGGCTTCATTTGGTAATGGTTGGATGATATAGTTTTTCATCATGTATTCACAGAAACATCGGTTCATTCACTATGGAAGAAATTATAAGGGTTCTACGAATAGAAGACTGCTAGCAATAAAACTTTTCTAATTAGAAAGCTTATAAACCTAAAGTACAAATAAGGAAGCTCAGTTGCAGAACATTTGAACAAGGTGCAAAGTATTGTGAACCAGCTCTCCACTATGAATGTTATACTAGATAACGAGTTACAAGCCTTGTTACTTCTCAGTTCATTACCTGACAGTTGGGAAACATTGGTGGTGTCTCTTAGTAATTCTGCTCCAGATGGAAAACTGACAATGAGTCAAGTAACTAGAAGTCTGTTGAATGAAAAAACAAGAAAAAAATCCATAGGTTCATCTCAACAAGAGGCACTTGTCACAGAGAATAGGAGAGAAGCAGACACAGGAAACCTCAATACAAAGAGAAGTCAAAAGGAAGATCCAAGTCAAGAAAAGGGATTACATGTTATTACTACAAAAATGAAGGACACATGAAAAATGAGTGTAGGAAGCTTAAGAGAGATACAATGAAAGGAAAAGGGGAAGAGAAGAAAGAAGAAAATGATACTGCTGTTGTTAGCTCAGATGGAGACATAATTGTTTTCTCAGGCTGTGAAAATTCGTCTCATTTTCTTAGGTCATTAAATAAACTGGATTGTTGATACTGGTGCTTCGTACCATGTTACCCCTTATAGAGAGTTATTTACCTCTTACAAGACAGGTGATTTTGGTGTTGTAAGAATGGGCAATAGTGATACTTCAAAAATTGTAGGGATAGGTGATATGACTATGAAGACAAATGTTGGCTACAAATTGGTTCTCAAAGATGTGAGGCATGTATCAGAACTGTGTCTGAATTTGATATCTGTGGGGAAGTTAGATGAAGATGATTATGATAACCACTTTGGTAATGATCAATGGAAGTTTACCAAAGGATCCCTTGTGGTGGCCAGAGGAAGCAAATGTTGCACATTCTACTACACAAAAGCACAAGTGTGCAAGGTTGAGGTGAACACAACAGAGTAGGAATCAGCTACAGACTTATGGCATCGGCGACTTGGTCACATGAGCGAGAAAGGAATGCAAATGCAAATCCTCAGCAATAGAAATTTGCTTCGCATTGCTTCGCAACATGAAAGGTACTCCTTTAACATGTTGTGTTCATTGTTTGGTTGGCAAACAGCATAGAGTTACTTTTCATAAAAAACTTCCTCAAAGAAAAAGAAATATCTTGGAATTGGTGTATTCTAATGTCTGTAGTCGTATGAAAGTGAAAATACTTGGTGGTGCTTCTTATTTTGTTACTTTCATAGATGGTGCTTCTAAAAAAGTGTGGGCACATGCATTGAAAACTAAAGACCTAGTTTTGGATGTGTTTAAAAATTTTCATGCTATAGTTGAAAGAGAAACAGAGAAACCTCTCAAATGCATTCGTACAGATAATGGTGGTGAGTACAGTGGTCCATTTGAGAAGTATTGCAATAATCATGGTATTCAGCATGAGCAGGCATTTCCCAAGACCCCTCAGCATAATGGTGTTACTGAAAGAATGAACCGCACAATTATTGAAAGAATCAAATGTATGCTCTCACAGGCAAAGTTAGCACGGTGTTACTGGGGAGAAGTTATGCGTACTTCAGTTTACTTGATTAACTTATCTCCATTAGCCCCTTTGAATGGAGATGTTCTTGAATGTGTGTGGAGCAGGAAAGATGTTTCCTATGATCATTTGAAGGTCTATGGTTGGAGGACATTTGTACATGTTCCAAAAGATGAGCAGTCCAAGCTTCATGACAAGGCAAAGCAATGTATTTTCTTGGGATATGCAAATGATAAGTTTGATTACAGGTTATGGGATCCAATTGAGAAGAAGCTAATCAAAGTAGAGATGTGGTATTTCTTGAAGATCAGACAATTGAAAATTTTGAGAAAATTGAAAAGGCTCAACTATTTGTTGATTGTCTGATTGATCTTGATCCAGTTCCTCCACCTATGGTGTATGATGATGATGGGGGGAGATGTGCAAGATGGTGATGGTGATGTTCCTATAGATGATACAGGTGATGACGAAAAGGGGGAGCAACCCCCTAAAGAGCCACCAGTTGAACCTTAGTTGAGAAGATCTATAAGAGAGGGCCAGCCTTCAACTATGTATCCACTAGATCAGTATATCACAATAATAGATGCAGGTGAACCGGAATGCTTTGAAGAAGTAAAGGCTGACAAGCATAAAGCTGAATGGTTAAAAGTTATGCAGGATGAGATGGATTCTTTTCATAAGAATCACACTTATGATTTAGTGAATCTACCTAAGGGTAAGAAAGCACTAAAAAATAAATGCATGTTCAGGTTGAAGATAGAGGAGAACAACTCCAAACCAATGTACAAGCCAAGGCTGGTCGTGAAAGGTTTTGGGCAAAAGAAAGGCATTGACTTTGAAGAGATTTTCTCTCCGGTAGTGAAAATGTCATCCATTGGAGTTGTGTTGGGTTTGACTGCAAGTATGAATTTAGAAGTTCAACAACTTGATGTGAAGACTGCCTTTCTCCATGGTGATTTGGAGGAAGAGATTTATATGGAATAGCCAGAAAAAAGTTTCAAAGTCAGTGATAAAGAACATATGGTTTGCAGGTTAAAGAAAAGCTTGTATGGTCTGAAACAGGCACCAAGGCAGTGGTACAAGAAATTTGATTCATTCATGATGGATAATGGGTACAACAAAAAAAATCCGATCATTGTGTATTTGTTAAGAAATTTTCAGAAGGTCATTTCATTATGCTTTTGTTCTATGTTGATGACACGTTGATTGTTGAAAAAGACATCAACAAAATTGACAGGTTGAAGAAAGAATTGAGCAAGTCCTTTGCCATGAAAGACTTGGGACCGGCACAACAAATCTTAGGTATGAAGATCTCTCGTGATAGGAAAGCAAGCAAAATTTGGTTATCACAAGAAAAGTACATACAAAAGGTGCTTGAAAGGTTCAAGATGGACAAAGCAAAGTCAGTTAGTTCCTCACTTGCAAGTCACTTCAAATTGATCAATGAGCAAAGCCCTTCAACTGAGCAAAGAAGAGTAGAGATGAAGAAAATTCCTTATACATCAGCTTTAGGAAGTTTGATGTATGCTATGGTGTGTACAAGACCTGACATTGCACATGCGGTTGGAGTGGTAAGTAGTTTTCTTGCCAATCTAGGCAAAGAGCATTGGGAAGCAGTAAAATGGATCATGAGGTATCTCAGAGGTTCATTCTAGGCATGTTTGTGTTTTGGAGTTGACAAACCAGTGTTACAAGGATACGCAAATGCAGATATGGCAGGTGACATTGACTCAAGGAAGTCTACATTAGGGTACCTATTCACTTTTGTAGGGGGAGCAGTGTCATGGTAGTCCAAGTTGTAGAAGTGCGTGGCATTATCAACTACAAAAGCTGAGTATATTGCTGCTGTGGAAGCCTGCAAAGAGATGCTGTGGATGAAGCGATTTCTTCATGAACTGGGTGTGAAGCAAGACATATAAATTTTTTACTGTGACAGTCAAAGAGCCATCCACTTGAGTAAGAATCCAAGTTTCCATTAAAAGTCCAAGCACGTTGGTGTGAGGTATCACTGGATTAGGGATGTTCTGGAATAGAAGCTTATGGAAATTGAGAAGAACCATATTGACAAGAATAGTACAGATAAAATGACAAAAGCATTACCCAAAATGAAGCATAACTTCTGCAAAACCATAGCAGGTTTGGATGTGCAAAATCTCTCCTTGTGAGTCAGAGGGGGAGTTATGTTGGGTCCTCCTCACAAGTCAAGAGGAGGGCCAACTGTCTTTGAAAAAAAAAATGAAATGAGAGGAAGACAACGGCAAAAGAGTGGGGAACAAATCACGGCTCTCTCTCTCTCTCTCTCTCTCTCTAGGGGTAGCAGAGAGGTTTGGTTTTTTGCTCTCCATTCTTCTTCTTCATTTTGGTTTATGAAACCAGAAGGTGAGCTTTCTGCGAGGAGATATATAGTGGTGTGGCAGCATTCTTCGTGTCTAGGGAAGCAACGAAGGTGATAGTTCTTTCTGTATTTGCCATTGCTAGTTGAGGGGAAATTGTTACTATTCATGTGATTCCACCTTATTATTTGGTGAGATATTCTGTTATCCAAGAGTAGGGTATTATTCTTGATGTTTATTGGCAACCTCTAGTACATCTAGAGAGAACTGTGTAACCCCATTATTTACATAGTGGAAGTTTGATTTGGACTAGGTCCCTTGGTTTTTACCTTTCTCATTGAGAGGTTTTTTCACGTTAAAAAATGGTGTCTTTTATTGTGGTATGGCTTGATCGATTTTATTTGCATTATTAGTTCTTTACACATTGTTGTTAGTTTTGTATCTCTATTGTTTACACACTGGTGGTGGGAAAAGGATTTGTTTTTTTTTTCCAACACAATGTTTATGCACTGAAATTAATGAAATATGATATGGATTCACAGATTATCCTTTTTAACTTTTTATATTGTTGGGATTTTTTTTTTTTTTTGTGAAACATTGTTGGGAACTTGAAGTTTCTGTTGTGTTAATGCGCTAGAAGGCATATTTTAGTACCCCACCATAACGAATACAAACTTACTTGCATCTCAGCTCAGTCATCCTTTGAAGAAGGTCCATCGAGTAGCCCAATGTTCAGTCTTCTTCAACTCTGCCATTTCAGTACTTGACTCAGCATAACTTTGAAGATTTGTAACAGGGTTTAAACTCAAGTTTGCACTTAAAACTTACTATCAAACTTTTTTTCCCAACTTAATAAACCACTAATCAAATCCATCAGCTTTTAACCCTTTAGAAACTCTACAATGGGTAGAGAACTTGGGTAGCTGAAACTGTAATTGAGTTTGCCTCTTATGCTTCCGAGCATGAAACAGAATAATAACTTCCTTCTGTTTTTTCCCCTCTTCTTCCAAAGCTAAAATTGGAGGCAGAGTATTGGACCAATGGTTTTAAAAAATGGAACGGAACTGTCAATATCAGTCGGATTGGGATGGCATCAGGATTAACCAATCTCCCATTCACATTTATGGTTCGAGGGTAAAATCATAATAAAAACTAACTAAAAAAAAAAATAGAGGTATATTTGTCCGATACATTTAGACCAATACGGTGACTGTTCTCAAGTCTTAGAACCTTGATTGGACTTGAGAGGTTGTTCCTATCCTTCACTGTAGATTTTTACGAACGTCACTTTGAAGATACTCTTTCTCTAATGTATTGCATTTAAATTACTCTTTACTAGGTTTGTTTTTTTGGTAATGCGCTCTTCGCTAGCTCCCCTTCAATAGTTTTCTTTTTTGGATAATTTACAACGTCCCCCTCTAGAGAATGCCACTATTATAAGAACACCCCATCTGTTTCACCAAATTAAACTTTGATCCCCTACCGTCAGTCGTTGGTAAGGAATATACCTTATATGTTGATGTCAGCTACTATATTTTATTTTAAATATCAAAATGCCCTTATTTAATGTGAAATACCTAAAAAGCCTGTGTAGCTTGGGGAAGCTGATTGACTGGGGTATCCTGTTCTTCCCCCCTTTTCTTCTGGTACAATTCCTCTCCCTTCTTTCCTCTTATGCTATTCCCTGTCAACCCTTCTTACTGAACTTGAGATCCAAAGCTTGTTGGAGTTGTGAGTCAGAGAACTGCTTTTAGAATTGGTATTTCGTACACCGCCACGTTAAGTTTTAGAAATTTTAAATTAAATCCTAGACTCTTGGTTTAGGATTGAGGGCTGAAATCAAGAGATCTTAGGCCAATTATCTATTCTTAAATTCTTACATTGATTGGAATCTTGGGTGAGGAGTTGGATCCATCCCAAAGAGCTTTTATACAACAAGTTCTATTGCTCTTTTTGTAAGGTTAAAGACAACCACTTCCCTCATTTTATTTGACACCATTTTCTTTACTTTCCCCAAATTAAGAGGATTTCTTGCCAATCCAGGCAAAGACCACTGGGAAGCAGTAAAATAGATCATGATATATCTCAGAGGTTCATTCAAGGCATGTTTGTGTTTTGGAGGTGACAAACCTGTGTTACATGGATACACAAATGCAAATATAGTAGGTGACATTTACTCAAGGAAGTCGACATCAGGGTACCTATTCACTTTTGCAGGGGGAGCAGTGTCATGGCAATCCAAGTTGCAAAATTATGTGGCATTATCAACTACAGAAGCTGAGTATATTGCTGTTGTGGAAGCCTGCAAAGAGATGTTGTGGATGAGGCGATTTCTTCATGAACTGGGTTTGAAGCAAGACAGATACATTGTTTACTATGACATTAGAGTGCCATCCACTTGAGTAAGAATCCAAGTTTCCATTACAAGTCCAAGCACATTGATGTGAGGTATCACTGGATTAGGGATGTTCTGGAACAGAAGCTTATAGAAATTGAGAAGAACCATACGGACAAGAATCGTGCAGATATAATGACAAAAGCATTACGCAAAATGAAGCATGACTTCTGCAAGAACCATGAAAGGTTTGGATGTGCAAAATCTCCCCTTGTGAGTTGGAGGGGGAGTTATGTTGGGTCCTTCTCACAAGTCAAGAGGAAGGCCAACTGTCTTTGAAAAAAGAAAAAAAAAAAAATGAAATGAGAACGAGACAAGAGAGAAAGAGTGGGGAACAAGTCATGGCTCTCTCTCTCCATCTCACTCTCTCTGTTTCATTCTTTCATCTACTTTCTCTAAGAAGAAAAAGAAAAGGGGTAGTAGAGAGGTTCGGTTTTTTGCTCTCTATTCTTCTCCTTCATTCTGGTTTGTGAACCAGAAGGTGAGCTTTCTGCGAGGATATTTATAGCGGCGTGGCAGCGTTCTTCGTGTCCAGGGAAGTAGCGAAGGTGACAGTTCTTTCTATATTCGCCATTGTCAGTTGAGGTGAAAGTGTTACTATTTATGTGATGTCATCTTGTTATTTGGAGAGATATTTTGTTATTCAGGAGTAGGGTATTATTCTTGAAGTTTATTGGCAACCTCTAGTACATCTAGAGATAATTGTGTAACCCCATTATTTATATAGTGGAAGTTTGATCTGGACTAGATTTACCTTTCTCATTGAGAGGGTTTTCTACATTAAAAATTGGTGTCTTCAATTGTGGTCTGGCTTGATCGATTTTATTTGCATTATTGGTTCTTTGCACATTGTTGTTGGTTTTATATCTCTATTGTTTGCACACAGGTGGTGGGAAACAGATTTGATTTTTCCCCACACAATGTTCATGCACTGAAATTAATGAAATATGATATGGATTCACAGATTATTCTTTTTAAATTTTTACATTGTTGAGATTTTTTTTTTTTTTTTTTTTGTGAAACATTGTTGGGAACTTGAAGTTTCTGTTGTGTTAATGCGCTAGAAGGCATATTTTAGTACCCCACCATAATGAATACAAACTTACTCGCATCTCAGCACAGTCATCCTTTGAAGGTCCATCGAGTAGCAAAGTGTCCAGTCTTCGTCAGCTCTGCCATTTTAGTACTTGATTCAGTATAAATTTGAAGATCTGTAACAGGGTTTAAACTCAAGTTTGCACTTCAAATTTACTATCAAACTTTTTTTCCCAGCTTTGTAAACCACTGATCTACTCCATCAGCTTTTAACTCTTTAGAAACTCTACAATGGGTAGAGAACTTGCGTAGCTGAGAACCGTAATTGAGTTTGCCTCTTATGCTTCCGAGCATAAAACAGAATAATAACTTCCTTTTGTTTTTTTCCCCTCTTCTTCCAAAGCTAAAATTGGAAGCAAAGTATTGGACCCATGGTTTTAAAGAATGGAACGAAACTGTCAGTATCAGTCGGATTGGGATGGCATCGGGCTTGACCAATCTCCTGTCCACATTTATGGTTCAAGGGTAAAATCATAATAAAAACTAATTTGAAAAAAAAAAAATAGAGGTATATCTGTCCGATACATTTAGACCAATACGGTGACTATTCTCAAGTTTTAGAACCTTGATTGGACTTGAGAGGTTGTTCCTATCCTTCACTGTAGAGTTTTACGAATGTTGCTTTGAAGATACTCTTTCTCTAATGGATTGCATTTAAATTACTCTTTGCTAGGCTTGTTTTTTTGGTAATGCGCTCTTTGCTAGCTCCCCTTCAATAGTTTTTTTTTTTTGGTAATTTACAACGTCGCCCTCTAGAGAAAGCCACTATTATAAGAACACCTCTCTATTTCACCAAATTAGACTCTGACCCCCTATCGTCAATCGTTGTTAAGGAATATACCTTATATGTTGATGTCAGCTACAATATTTCATTTTAAATATCAAAATGCCCTTATTTAATATGAAACACCTGAAAAGCCTACGTAGCTTGGGGAAGTTGATTGACTGGGGTATCCTGTTCTTCCCCCCTTTTCTTCTGGTACAATTCCTCTCCCTTCTTTCCTCTTATGCTATTCCTTGTCAACCCATCTTACTGAACTTGAGATCCAAAGCTTGTTGGAGTTGTGAGTCAGAGAATTGCTTTTAGAATTGGTACTTTGTACAACACCACGTTAAGTTTTAGATATTTTAAATTAAATCCTAGACTCTTAGTTTGAAGGATTGAGGGCTGAAATCAAGAGATCTTAGGCCAAGTATCTATTCTTAAATCCTAACATTGATTGGAATCTTGGGTGAGGAGTTGGATCCATCGCAAAGAGCTTTTCTACAACAGATTCTGTTGCTCTTTTCGTAAGGTTGAAGACAACGTCTTCCCTCATTTTATTTGCCACCATTTTCTTTACTTTCCCCAAATTCCCCTCCCCTACATCATCAATCCTACTTCTATCCTTATTTTTGGCTATTATTCTATTGATGTGGAAGGTGAGAGGGAGAATGGTACAAACCTGTTATGCTTGGTTGCAGAAGAGAGTTCTTGAACTGTGGAATGGAGCTTTAGAGAAGCCACCATATTGGCATTACACTTTATGTTCTCAAACCTTTGCTGCTCGTTCTCGGTTAGGGTTTGCGGATCCATGAAAGCAAGCTCAGAGAGATAGAGATAGAGTGAGGGCGTTTCAGGTTCCACCTGTCTTTGTAAATAGGGTATAATGGTCATTTTAACTTTTCATTTAACAGTGACTGATGGTAAGGAGTCTGAGTCTAATTTAGTTAAACAGAGGGGGTGTTCTTATAATAGTGGCTTTCTTTAGGGGGTGGCGCTATAAATTACCTTTTTTTTTTTTTTTTTGACGAACTAACAAAATATAATATGGTATCCCTAAGGTATAAGTAACGATTGTTTAGATTCCTTTTCTTTGACTCTTTTTGGTGTCATTTTATTTTTTATTTTTACCTATAAAAACGTTTTTAAAGGTGTTTGGTATCATTTATAGACCCTATTTATATTTAAAATAAATCAGAATAACATAAAAGCTATAAATGGATCAAGAGTCATTTTGTGTTTTGGTAAAAAATGGTTTTTAATCATTTATGCAAACAGCTATAATTAACATGTGCTCATAAGTCCCAAAGTCGAGGGTAAAAGTTTCATTTCCTCTTCTACTTAGAGAGTAGAGTCTAGATGCTTCTACTTCTTCTTGTAATTCCACCAGCCCTCTTTCATCTTCTTCTTCTTCCTACAACCCCCACCCCCTGCTACAACCCAAACCACCCTACCCATCCATCCTACCCCACCCCACCCTAGCATTTCGGAACACGTCTCGTGAAAAAGAAAAAAAGCAAAATCTGAAAAAGGGGGAGAGATTTCAGGAGGATGTGTGAGCATGGTTCTAAGTATTGGTACTGGATCAGTCGAATCGAATGGTTATTGGTGGAGATCAATACCGATCCTTGTCCGATCTTGAGATGGGTATTATTATCGTCCCTGGGATCAATCCGGATCACTTGGGTTAGAAATTCACGAAGAAGGGGGGAGGAAATAGGAAACATGCAGTAGGAACCCTAACTCCCGCATCCCAGATTGTTTCTCTCCTTCTACATCCTCAATCTTTGAAAATCTTGGAAGATCCCATCTTAATTGAACAATAATCACACCATCATAGGTGTAGGATCGATTATGAGGAGAAATTTAGGAAGGTTGTCTTGTTGTTGGAATTATGCTAATTGTAGACGGAGTAGCAGGGTTGAGAAATGGTTGAAGGGATTTTCCCTTCACCCATTACTTAGAATTATTTACACCTATATAATTGCTAAACCATTTCTAATTCCATACTCTATTATGTTTAATATTTACAAAACGGTTTTTAGTTCAAGATTAAAAAAAAAAAAAATCATTATAGATTTTTGTTAAATAGGCAAAAATAAAAAATAATACCAAAGAGTGACTTCCTCTATTCTTCCTGCTTTTTGGTGCTTCGGATTGTTTTATTACTCTATAAATCAAAATGTTTAGTCAGCCTTCGAGTGATGACTATAATAACTCTTTCCTCTCTCTCTCTCTCTCTATTATTATATATTGTTATATAAAAAGTAAGATCACGTTTCCCTAAGACCATGGTGAATGGAGGGGTTCCTCAACCCTTCAATCACGCGGTGAAGGAAAACTTCTCCCTAAAAAATATGAACCTATTTACAAAAAAAAAAGAAATATGAACTAGCTTCCTTTTGATTGTTTGATATTCCTTGTCACTATATATTTCATGAAGGATAATTCTTTTTTCACTTCATAATAGAACTTACTTCTTGTTCCTTAGTATATGTTTCATACTTGAAAAGCTCTTGAGGAGAACTACCTACCATTTCACTTCATAACAGAACTAACTTCTTACCCCCTAGGATATGTTTCTTAACTCTCTCTCTCTCTCTCTCTCTCTCTCTCTCTCTCTCTCTTGTTGGATAACTTAGAGGGGTGAATAGGTTATCTCTAGTGGATTTATCTCTTTTTGAAAATTGCTGCTATATTATGAGAAATAATATGGAATAGATAGATAAATTTAATCACACAAAGAGATACGAGAATTTATAATGGTTCGATTCAACTGAGTTTATGTAATACAACTTAGAGGAGGTGAATACGCTATAACTAGTGGATTTAACTCTTTTCGATTTTCAACAATGTTAAGTGAATTATATAACGATGCATATGACAAGTAAATAGAATTCATGATATTGGATAATCACACAATTGAGACAAGGAATTTATAGTGGTTCGACTCTTTGAGTCTAGACCAGTCCACTAAAGATCACCTTTAGTGGTTACACTAGTATTCTCCTTTCAATACAATGGGTAGGAAAATTCACATTTACAAATAAGAGATCATTTATATAATCTCTTTCGAAAATGAGAGGGCCCTTTGTAAAAGCCTAAGCATGTATAGAGTAGTGCGCAAATTAATTACTTAACCTAGATCAATTATAAACTGATGAATGAATGTATAATGGGAATTTGTTATATTATTGAGTGTACCTATACTCCTTGAGTCAATACAATTGATGTGTATGACGTGCACAATGCTCTCCTTAAGTCCTTCACTTGATGAGAGTGGGAATGCGACAATAAGAGTGGAAGCCAACGTATGAGAATGCTTGAGAGCCTGAGTTGATGATACTATATCTCATTAGAATTTACAATAAATGAGTTTGAGATGTTACAGTAATTGTTTTAGTTGAGCTAGGTGAAGTGGGGTTAATAATGAACAATGTCCATTTAAATAAGCCTCACAAAGGTCCCAAAACTCTGGCCTAAGGATCCTCTAACGGATCTATTTTTTACAAAATCAATGAGCCGGATAGCTAAAATAGCCATTGAAAACTAGCCTTTGGAAGCATCAGTACTGATCCAGATTCTAAACTGGTGAGTTGATTGGTGTTCGGTTCACATTCGGTGAGCCGGTTCCGCAAAATGCAAATTCGGATGAACACTGGGACTTTTGAATTATGATCCGATGAGCGATTTCAGCAATTTTGAAATCTGGTTGGGCTTTTGTGCTGATTTTGTTCCAGACTTCTTGCCTAAATCTTTTTCAGACATTTTAGAGGGTGTTCTGGACATCACCTAATGTCAATCTAAATTTGATTAATGATGCATCCTATAATATGCAATCCTTTACAAGAATGAGATGCAAGAGTTCTAAACTAAACTTAAAAAATCTTTGGTCTTTCTCGCACATAGGAATTTGTTTGGCCTCAAGACTTTAAAACGCATTGTGCCATGTTAAGGAGGCTACTTGTTATTAACTAGTCCAACAATCTTCCCCTACGCAATGTGGGACTAAAGTTTGCACACCCTCACCGATCTCTCAAACTCTTAGTACTGGTTGTCTCTTGGTGCAGACACCTCATCGATCTCCCAACAGGTCAGTACACTTGTTGTATTAGGTGTCACAACGTTACAAAGAGAACCATTATAGAGAACCAATTTCTTATCCCTTATCTTAATTTCTTCTCCCTTTTCTCTTACCCACCTTCTCAGCTTCATTTCAATTTCTCTTAGTTAGGTAATAGGTATGTATCAAGTAGTATTAGAGCCAATGATTCTATAATAATGAGTATCCCACCAGAGATCATGAGACCATTTGTGAAGATTTACGATCAGGCATTCGTAACATCATTTCAATAGCCAAAACAATAATAGAATACTGTTAACACATTTGAAAGGTTTAACCAAGTTAAATAAAGAAACCAAACACCAAAGTAATAGTGACTTGAATAAACTAGATGATAACAAAAGTAAGTTATCGTGTGAGATGGCTTCAAGGACAGAAAAAGCGATTGTTGCACCAAAAAAAAAAAAAAAACTTAAAAAGGTTGTGAACCATCCACTTGAGAAGCGCCCCAAGCAATATAGACATATATGAGTTGTTCACAATCAACAAAAGATGAAGACCCTCAAGCAAAGTTTGATACCAGAGAAATTAGTGCTGTCCATTGAAAATAATGTGATTAAGCATCAAAATCTGAAAATTGAAGAGGTTGCTTTGTCAACAGTTATCAAGATTCAAGACATTGAAGTGGGTTGGCCATTGCCATTCAACTGTCACAAATTAAACCTTGAGGACAAAGTTCTTTGAAGGGGAAAGGATTATTAGGTATATGTGTACGAGCATGCATATCATACTTGGGTGGTTGTTGTTACTTGTGTTGATTTTACGTAATGTGTAGTAGATCAGTAAGGAAGTAATGGGGTTGTGAGTGGAGTCCTTGTGGGTGTAGTAAATACATGAGTAGATTGTGGGTGTAGTTAATAGGTGGATGGGGTGGGAGGAGTTGTGTTTGTAACTGATACCTCTTGAGAGGAGTCCTATTTATGTCGTTAAAGATAATAAAATATCATCGAATTACTATCCCTAATATTTCTTTTAGAGAAAGAAGGCGGGGCTTTCTCTGTAAAGCCTAAGGCGGTTCCCTCAATAGAACCACATTCTTATCCCTTATCTTAATTTCTTCTCCCTTTTCTCTTATCCGCCTTCTCCTCTATTTCAAGTTCTCTTAGTTAGGATACATAATAGGTATGTAACAAATTTATACGATCATGGATTTAATAGTAACTTAGTGATATTAGCTATTTGGGGTTATTAGGAATCATTGTAGCTAGCAAGAGGAGTTATTCCATATAAATGGGTTAAATAGGTTATGTGGGAGTTGTGGTAAGTTGGTAGTGATTAAGTAATAAGTTAGTAGTGGTTATTATAAATTTTGTAATCCTTTTAAATAGAGGCAATTTTAGAAGGAGAAGGAACAAACGAAAAATCCTATTTTATCTTGTCATCTTGAAATGAGGCAGAGCTACCTCAAAATAGGCTGGAATGTCATGGCTTTGTTTGTAAAGCCTGCCCAAGTTATCTATATTTTATCTTTTGTTAGCTTTTGTTTCTTTCTTCTATATTGTTACCTCTATCTTATTTTTATTTTGTATTTTTTTTCCTATTTTGGCTCCACCCATACATGTGCACGTATCAATGTACCCCATGTGAAGACACTAAGCAATCAATGATGGGTTGGTCTACAAGGACAGACACTATCCACAGAGAGGTGAATTGCTAATGCATCAATTCTTTACTAGGATAGGTGTTGCTGGTGAGAACAAGGAATTAATGAAAGCACACTTTATGTTATATTACATATAGTACCTATTACAAAAACATGAGAAGGCAGAGTATTGTAGGAGAAATAGGCATGTAAGAAGAATCATGGAAAACCAATATAAATTAGTTATTCCATGTTGAGTCTAAGAGCTTTAAATTGTTTGAGATTAGGTACCATAACATCGACTACATGAAGCTTGGGAATTCATTCTTTTGTCATTTTTTTCCAAACCATTACGAGCTCCTCTCTAGGGATGGATATTTATGGAACATCACTTGACCGATAAATGACAGGTCTTCATGTGTGAGTGTTGTATTCCTGTTACATTACGAAGTCTTGATCATCTCTATGAAAGATGGAAATAGAGAGAGGACGAAAGGAGAGAATTCCAAGAAGGAGAAAGGGAGGGATGGAGTTCCAAGAAGAGAATTGTGCATTGGCTCTAAAACTCTACTTTTTTGTAATTTGCAATAGATACAACGTAGACTTCTCACAGTTATCTACTGTATATATTGCAGTACGATAAATAAAGAGTACGGGTGATGACTACCCTTAATTTCAAGGGTAGGTACAGCAGGGTTGAAATCGTCTGCAATTCCGATCTTTACAATTCCGTGCAGTACCACCTTCAGGCGGTGACACGTGTATTGATACCAATACAATGGTCCAAATTTGATACAACTAATAAAACATTAAATCAGTGAAAAGACATTTAAATCAGATCTGGACCATTGCATTGGTATTAATACACGTGTCACCCCCTAAAAGTGATATTTCACGGAATTGTACAAGATCGGAATTGCAGACGATTTTTTTCTGATAAAGCATCGCCTCACACGTTCAATCACCTTAGCAAATAAAGAATCAAGGAGCATTTTCGTAATTCGGCTACCATACAACTGCCCATTCAACGGTATAACGACGGATTAAAATCGTCTATTATTCTCAATCTTGCAATTATTATGTTATTCTACCTGCAGAGAATGATACGTGGCAGTGCTGAGGTGGACGGTGGAGATTGAGAGTGAGAAGGTATGAAATTCATTTTGGTTTATTGACTCATGAACCGACCACGGTTCTCAACTGGACCAGTTCTCACTAAACCGAAAACTTCTTAGGGATTGGTTTATAGGCTGGGTAATCCAATCTTCCACAAATTTGAATCCCCAGACCTCGCGTGACTGAAACCCCTCTGCTTCATCTCTTTCTCTATTACTCTTGCATTTACAAGTTAGGTTTCCTGCTGGACTTCGCTTGAAGACCTTCCTCTCCTTTATGCCTCCCTTCGTTTTCTCTATTTCTATGTCATAAGCTGAGTTTGGATCTTGGTTTTCTGCTCAAGACACTGTTGAAGGACGAGAAAGCCCTATATCCCATTTTCTGTTGAATATCTCGCATGCGAAAGGTTTCTCTTTGCAGGTAAGCGCACCTATTACATTAAATTGAGGGAGGGGGCAGGGTCTGTTAGAGGGAAATGGATGATTTTCTCTTAATCAGGAGATTTTAGGATATGATTTGATTCTAACCACCATTACCTTCCTATCTCTCTGTGATTTAATTCTAAGGTGGTGGAATCTCTCTCTCTCTCTCTCTCTCTCTCTCTCTCTCTCTCTCTCTCTCTTTAAAGAAATTGTTCAAATTTAATTTTCACAAGGTAGTATAAATTCTTCCCTTGCATGTTTCTTCTAAAGGTGCTCGATTGCAGGTAATATAATTCTATTTTTGTATTTTGTTATTTCTGATAATAGGGTAGGATTGCAGGTGTTATTTCTATCAAGGGTGCTCGATTGCATTTTTTTTGAATGCAATTGTTTTTTATTTTTTTTTTTTTTAATGTTGGTGTTATTTCTTTGGTAATAGGGTAGGATTGCATGTTGTTATTTTGTTAAGGGTGTTCGATTGCAACTTTTTTTTTTCAATGCTCTTGTTTTCTTTTTTTAAAGCTTGTTATTTCTCTGGTAATAGAGCAGGATTGTAGGTTGTTTTTCAAGCTACTTGTTGTTTTTATTTCTCAGTTCTTATCATCCAATCTTTGGCTGTGTATACCTTAAAAGGGAAAACCTCAATTCAGGTGGAGTTAAAACCTCAGTCCAGCTAGAGTTCAATTGAAATGATATCAGTTGAGCTAGAGTTTTAAGGGTAGGATAGTGTATCTAGTACATGACCATTTGGTAGAATCACATTAATTCAACCAACAAGGGTTATTACTGAATATTGGTTTTATCAGGCAACGGAGCAAATATCAGTAAAAATGAAGTAGATATATACCTTTCTGTGTTTCAGAATATCACATTGACTAATATGAATGTTTATTTTGATGTTTGAACTGATTTGCAAATGTATGTATTTCACTTGAAAACAGAAATGAAGCACAAACACGGATGTGTCAATGTGGTGAAGGGATGATGGTCATTAGGACTTTTCATATGCAAAAGAATCCTGGGCCACAATTTTACAGATGTCCATTAGGTGAAAAACATATGGACTCTTTTATTTGGTTGGATCCCACATCGAGGAATTATTCAAAGACTATAGACACATGTGCATGTCATTCAAATAAAAATGTTAATAGGAACACGGTCATTTCGGTTGCTCTCCAACCCCCTATAGTCCACAAGTGTGGAATCAAATACTAGTGGATCAGTCCTTGCTCAACCATTATTGTGGTGTAACCATCTTCTTGTGTGTCTGGATGTTAGTTCTTTCATGCTATATCTTCTATATAATATCATTGTAAACATTACTATGGAATCAAAAATTAATTGTTCATCTTGAGGTTATTTTATTATCTTATCTCATAATTGCCAACAAGTTTTTTTTTGCAGGTAAGGAGTCTTCAGCTCAAAATGGCAGAGTACCTAGGGTAGTGCCCAGGTTATGGTGGTTCGAATCCACCAAGGTTCTTTCATGACAAAAAATGATAAAATATTTTATTATGCTAGTTGACAGTATCTTATGAGGTTCAACCAGTGGGACTTCATTTGTGTAGAAGCTATCATTGTTGTAAATAGTTGAACTTAATGGGCTTGTAATGCTCATTATTCTCTTTCTTCTTCTTTTATCTCAATAATGGCTGACTTTATAAATGTCTCATTTCCCTTGTTTGGGCTTGCTTCTGAATGGGTTTGTGAGTGACAGGATCAAGTATATATTATAGTGATTCTTTGTCTCATTATCAGTTCTTCTAAGGATATGAGCAACTATTTTGGAGCAGCATGGAGATCAAGGACTATCTGTTAGATCAGATTCTAATAACAAACCCATCTTTAAATAAGAGTCTTGGTAGATTCAAACCACCATAACCTGGGCATTACCTCAGGTGCTTTACCATTTTGAGCTAAAGACTCCTTAGTTGCACAAAAAAACTTGTTAACAAAAATCTAGTAACTACGCATTAAGAAAAATAAAGACAATTGTGGATAGCCATATTGTAAGGTTGAAAGGAATTTCTTAGAAAGTTTAGTGAATGTATATAATTGCATATAAATGAAAATCCAGTGAAATAAAAATAAATCTACTCTTTATCTTGAAGTTGATGAATTGCAAGTGCTTGAGATGAGGCATGAGAAATAGAATACTGCAAAAATTTCCATTGAAAAAAACTATATTATAATAATTCCATTGAATTAGAAAGGAAACAGTAATCATGAAACACAACCATATAATACTTACCAAAAGTGAAGAAAAGCTTCTGTTAAGTTTGTTTCGATTTTTTGACCCGTTTTGAAAATTGACCCGTTCCGACATATTTTGATGGCGACCCGAATGGAAAGTTTTCTAAGATCTATGATGGAAACAAAGGGGTTGGGCTGATAGGCCCAAGCTCAAAGCCCAGTATTGATCTTGTATGGGGGTGTGGGGGTGTAGCCACCGCGACAGCGATCCGATGGGTCGACCCGTGACTTAGAGTATATATGATGTATTGTTGTCTTATTAAGAAAATCAGTGTATTTTGGGGGGTTTTTTCAAGCTAGATTTTCAGGGCAAGTTTTCTCGTTGTTGCTTGGGTGTAATCTCTCTTTTGCATAATGAAACATTTTCTTCTTTGCCTGAGGATGTAGCACACCACACCGGTGTGTGAACCTCGTTAAATCTCTGTGTTGTGCGAATCTATTGTCTATTTATTTTCGTATTTTTCGTGTTTGCTCTAACAACTTCCATATCTGTTCTCTACCTGCTGTGCAGTGTTTGTGTAGTAGTGGAATGGTGGTGGTCTTGTAATCCTAGAGTGTTACTTGGCCCTCCACTTTTTTTTTTTTGCTCTTTTCCCTAATTTTTCAACCCAACTATTTGACTGTCTATCACCTTTTTATTTGTTACTTTATTCTTTATATGTATTCCATTGTATACATCATCTGAAAAATCAGTATCAACTGGCATTTGGGGGCAATCAAATCTATTAATATACTTGCAAGGTTCAACTTTAATTAAGTAGCAGCATCTTTAGCCAGCTCGTATCCCTCAACAATATTAGAAGCTTCTGCTTTTATGTTAACAAATTTAGGACAAATAAGCCTATAAATGTTGCGTATAGTCCATATTAACATCTTCTTCAACTTCTTTCCCCTCATTGTCATTGACCACCATACTTCTTGTAGCCCGTGTCAATCTCTTCAAAAAATAAAAATCAAGAATATGCTTTATGTCTTAACACATCCAAATATTTCAAACAATGAAAACAAAGAAGACTATCTGTCTCAAATTTTCTGCAGGAGCAAGCTATAATCCCTTCAACTGGGTTACAACAGACTTCATATTCACATTCTATATCAACAATTCCAACAAAAAATTCAATAAAAGGAATTCCATCACTCCTATTTTTTATGTAGCAAACAGGCATCCAATTATACTGATCTTGAAATAAATAAAAAATTACTGAGTGTACAGTTCCCCAGCTTGTTTCATAACAAGTGACATTGAACATATGAGTCTTAGCATCTTGTTTCTTGTTTCAAATTTAGCTTTTAATTCATTAGTATGCTTATGATTAAGAATTCTCTCGAAGTGCTTAAAAAATTGCACAACATCTAAAGTTGACTTCAAATAATCCTTCAAATCACTGGTCAGACTCTCACTAAGTTGTGTACTTGTAATGCCTATTGATAATGTGTTTTTCATATAATACTTCGCTTATTTATATTTAGGCCTGTATATGCGTTGCAACCATGCATTATTCGCAACTTCATATTCAATAAGCAATTTAAACTATGCATACTCGAATTGATCTTCCTTTTCGTATTGGAATATATATATATATATATATTTTTTAAATCTGTAAGAAAACACGAGCCATCTTTTATCATAGTTACCCAAATGCTTAATGTCATTCTACATTATGTGCCAGGTACACAACCATGCCATGTCGCAGGCCACACCTCTTGTAATGCTCTAACCATAACAACATCTTGGTCCGTGAAGATAGTTATAGGCTTCTTTCCACCATGTGCTTTAGCGAAAATTTCAAACAACTATTTGAAAGATTCTACTATCTCATCATATAAAAGTGCAGCTCTGAATATAATGCATCTTCTATGATGATTAAACCTAGCAAATAACCCAAATGAACTATACTCTTTGTTGGTGCAAAATATAGTGTCATAACTAATTACATCTTCAAATTGTGCGTAGTCAATTAACATCTTCGGATCATCTTAAAATATATTAGTTATTTGTTCTTCACTATCTAGTTGAAATGTGTAGGTAAAAGAGGGATTTATTAACAATGTACTTCAACAAACTGTCTGCTTCACTATGAGATTAGGCATGCATTCTTTTAGTACAAAGATAGTTCCTAACATCTTTGGTCGTATAGCTAAAGTTTGCAATGCCAACAACCTGTCTACCCATGTACTCAAATACAGATTTGACTTTAATCCCTGAGTCATCTGCCAAATCAATTGCATATCTATGTATATCGAACATATTCCTCTGAGAAAGCATCATATGAACAATATATGCAATATGAAGCAAGTGAATATGCTCATCAACAAAGTCACGACACACGTATTTTCCAAAATCATTCAAATATATAGCCGACTGTGACATACAATTTGTTCTTGTCCCAGCTCATGGATTATTAATATTAATGTCTCGCTTGTCTTGTTGCTGATAATCAACCTTTGAACAAACAAAACCCCTTGAAGTTATAGTTACATTGTCTTTCTTACTGTTATTTATAAAGTGTCTCTTAATACTAAACCTCATTGCCCATCCATAGTTGTTGTAGAAATCATATGCCTCCTGTTCTGAATTGAATAACATCCCAACCCGAGGTACCCTCTCAATATCCAAACTAGTATTCTCCATACTATACAAACAAAAAAAAAAAAGTAGTACATCGGAAATATAGTAATATCACTTGACTATAGTTACTAGGAGGTAATCTCATCCAATATACAGAGACATTTGGTGGTTCGACATAATGCAAACATACCCTCAGAAACATTAAACTCAACACATTAAAGCACCAAATATAAACAAGGATATGCAACATGAGAAATTGGGATAACTGGTCAACACAGTTCTCAGTTTTGCAAAGTATTAAGAAACTCAAACAGGTTAACACTATATTGATCATAAGATATAGCAGTATAGCATGTTCACAACTTCACATGGCATGTATGAACTCATATAGAACATGTTTACACTATATTGATCAGAAGATATTGTTAGAACTTCCTATGGGTTTGAGATTGAAACCCTATGGAGGAAACCACACAGGAAAAACAAGAACACGAATCTAATAAAATTATGGAGGATCGATTTGTACCTTTCACCTAGTATGCTGAAGATGATTGATGTTGGTTACTCCCACTTTCGCTCTATTTGCTTGGCTATGGATCTTCTACAACTCCTTAAACCTCCTTGGTTCTCTCACTTTAGTGGTAAAGTGGGGAAGAGTGAATAATGGTTGTAGGGACCCAAAACCTAGTATTTATAATACTGTCCTGCACTCAAAACCCTAAACCACAATGGGTTGAGCCAGCATATCCCTAAGCTTGAGAGTGGACCGAACCGGTTCATGCAATTTGACTCTCACCCATTTAATCAACCCGAATAATTAATTTAGCCCATAAATCCAACAATCTCCCACTTGGGCTACATTAATTATAAGGATGTCTTTTAAATTGGTGTGGCCATAGAATCTTATTACATTAACCACTCTTACTGTGATTCAGTTGAAAAACCACTCACATCGAATAACAGCAGAAGATACACCTCAATATACGGCATACAACTTTCTGTTATTACAAACATAAGTAAGTTTCTTAACACGAATCTATGTGGGATACCATCATAGAAACATTGACATATCCTCAAATTACACTGTTGTCATTCTATGTAGGTCCTTAACTGAGATATTAACCTTCACTGTGGCAAATCGCCTTTAACCTGTGGTTAATATCTAACTGTGGCCTTCCGCCTATAAACTGTGACAAATATTGCCTATGAACTGTGACAAATACTGTCTTAAAATGTGGCAAACATTACCTTTTGAATTGTGGCAAAATATTGCCTATAAACTCAAGACAATTACTGCCTATAAAAACATTCTTAAATGAAATCATAAACCAAATATTTCAATAAATAACTGTGCATAATGTAAATGCTAAAACTTAACCATAATTCATCAAACTGTGCCCCAAAACATATGGGCTAAGGTTCAAAACATAAACAAATACTAAACAAAATCAAAGCTCCCACTAATCAAGCATTTCAAATAACTGTATGTAAAGAAATCCTAACTACTTGATGTGACCAAATTTTACTTGCTCTCAATTGCTGATGATCAGTCTACCTCACCCTTTATTAGTATCATTCTGCTTATCAACCCCAGAATTCTTCCTTTTCTTTAACCATTTCTTGAAAATAAAACAGTCATTCTTCACATGTCCTTTCTTATGGCACCAAAAACACTCTACGTTGTTGGTATTCTCTTCATCCTGAGCCTTTTGAGATGTGTCAAGTTCTTGAGAGCTATTAGTCCTGTCATATGGCTTGACGCTTCCTCTGTTGGAAAAATTTTTGTTCCTTCTGCTTGGTCCACCAGAAGATCCCTTGTGAAAAGTTGCATGTGCACTCTCAAACCTAGTTTGTTTCAATTTTTCTTCCTCTTGAGTGCAAATGGAAATGAGCTCATTTAGGCTCCAATCGTCCTTCAGTGCAATGTAGGTAGATTGGATAACCTTATACTGACTAGGGAGGGTATTCAGTGCAATGTGTATAATATATTCTTCATCGATCTGTATTCCAAGATCCTTAAGTTTACCAGCATCAGTAGCTACACCCAAAATGTATTCTCTAACACTCCCAAATCCATCATACCTTGTATTCATTAGCCTGGTCATCAATGTGGTTTTCTCAGCTTTCTTGTTGTGTTGAAATCTACCTTTAATAGCATCCAGGAATTCTTTTGCAGTGTCTTTGATCTCTATGTTCCCACGTATAATTTCAAGAACTGCCTTTTTTAAAACCAGTATGCACTTTCTGTTTGCTTCAGTCCATTTCTTAAACTTGGTCCTTTCAGCACTTCTGCTCGAGTCTGTGAGAGGCTCAGGTTTAGGCTCCCTAAGTGCCAAGTCTAAGTCAAGAAGACCTAAATGCAATTCTAATTCTTCCACCCACTTTTGATAGTTGTTACCAGTGAGTATTGGGATGGAAGATACATAACTTGAGGGAAATGACCATCTTACTACAGCAGTAACAAGAACACAATACATGCCAAATATCAAAATATAAATCATAATATAAAAGCATGTAATACTATCAATATATTTTAAATAAGAGTTACAACTAAAAATGTATCCCTATCCTTTGGGACAGGAATTAGCTGATGCTCTTATATTCTTCTTTTAACTGTGAAAACAACATTAACTTTGGAATTCAATCACCTTTGGGCAAAAGAACTCCAAATTCAATGTCCCTTTCTGAAATGTGGATAATTATCCTCAAACCTTGATGACATAACCTTTGGGAAAGTATCATCTTTACTGTTGGAGAAGATACAATCGAACTGAATGTACCACTTTGGTGGGTTTCACTCAGTTCTATCATATCTTTCCCATTGGAGATGTATATCTTTATGTTCAAAACATACATATAAATGTCACTAGGACAACAATAACCATACAAGAGTCACAACCGCAACTACATTCCTATCCTTTGGGCTAAGAATGCACTGGTCCTCTTGTAAATTTATATTTACTGTGAAAAGAACAATAACTTTTGAAATCCCCTCACCTTTGGGCTTAGGAACCTCTAGGTTACTGTCATTTTCTTAACTTTGGTGACATCACCTTTGGGCAAATGTCACCTACATTGTTTCCCTGTGGAAAATCATGAAATAATAAGATGTACCACTTTGGTGGATTCCACCTCATCATTTCATGGTTTCCTAAAGCAAAATTACTTTGCAACTAAGAATGAGCGGAAGCTTACACCCTTTTCCATATTAATATATCTCAATTTAAAAACCTTTCCCAATTTCATGGTAACCAATAACATATACATTTTTCAAAGCATTGATTTATGCCATTTTGTTTCAATGATTGAAACTAAATACAACATAAAATTTTAAATAAACATATCATATTAAAAATTATATCATTAAATGTGGCCCGAAACAAGGAATCCAACGCAAAAAACAGATTTCAATTTGACCTTAAAACGAACCTTTAAATGAAATTTAAAGTAGTTTAAATAAAAACAAAACCCAAAATGAACAAATTGAAACCAGATACAACATAAAATTTCAAATAAATATGTCATATTAAAAATTAGATCATTAAATGTGGCCCGAAATAAGGAATCCAACGCAAAAAACAGATTTCAATTTGGCCTTAAAACGAACCTTTAAATGAAATTTAAAGTAGTTTAAATAAAAACCCAAAATGAACAAAAACCAAACAAGCCTTTATTTTTTTTTTTTTTAAATCAATCCAAACCAACCGGTTCGGCCATATGAGTTCCGGGTCAAATTCGGGTCAATTGGTCAATGACCCGGTCAACCTCTGACCGAGTCAAATAGTGCACATGAGTTGACCCACTGTGTCGCCGGTTCAAATCGGTAGGGTTTCCGAGTTGAACCGGCGATGACTCGCCGCCTTTTTTTTATTTTTTTTTATTTTTCTCTCTCCTCCGGCAGCCGATTTCCGACGGCACGTGCCGACGCGTCCGGAGGTTTCCGGTGACTTTCGACATACCGTCGAGACCGTCTTCTCGTGATCTACAACTTTTGTGAAGAAAGTTTTCCCATACAGGATCTTTAAGTGATGGTAAAATTACGATTTTTATGATTTTCATGATTTTTAATCAAATCAGGTTTTAAGTAACAATCAAAATCCTCATGTACAAGAAAAATTCAATCGATTCTTGTCCCATGTGGTCTGCTCTGATACCACTTGTTAGAACTTCCTATGGGTTTGAGATTGAAACCCTATGGAGGAAACCACACAGGAAAAACAAGAACACGAATCTAATAAAATTATGGAGGATCGATTTGTACCTTTCACCTAGTATGCTGAAGATGATTGATGTTGGTCACTCCCACTTTCGCTCTATTGGCTTGGCTATGGATCTTCTACAACCCCTTAAACCTCCTTGGTTCTCTCACTTTAGTGGTAAAGTGGGGAAGAATGAATAATGGTTGTAGGGACCCAAAACCTAGTATTTATAATACTGTCCTGCACTCAAAACCCTAAACCACAATGGGTTGAGCCAGCATATCCCTAAGCTTGAGAGTGGACCGAACCGGTTCATGCAATTTGACTCTCACCCATTTAATCAACCCGAATAATTAATTTAGCCCATAAATCCAACAGGCCCAAGCCCGGAGCCCATCACTGATCTCGTATGGGTGTGCGGGGGCGTAGCCCCCACGGTATGGTTTGATCGGATCGACCGCGATCCGATGGGTCGATCCGCGATTTGGAGTATATATAATGTACTGTTGCTTGTTGAGAAAGTCATTGTATTTTGGGGTTTTTCGAGCTAGGGTTTCAGGGCGAGTTTTTTTGCTCGCCGCTGCTATGGTATAATTTCTCTTCTGCATAGTGAATCATCTTCTTCTTCGCCCGAGGACATAGCACACCACCCTAGTGTGTGAACCTCGTTAAATTTCTCTATCGTACGGATCTATTGTCTCTTTATTATTCGTGTTTCTTGGTGTTTGATCTTACATATGCTTTATCCAATTATTATAAAACAAGGGATTACAAAGAGTATATAACTATATAGAGAAAGGAAACTCAAGTGGAAAGCACCTCAGACTCTTTCAATCCATCACTTTTCAAGGGTTTCAGCTACTTTCACTACATCAAATTGTAGCTACTTTCACTACATCAAATTGAACCAATGCTGGCTTCAACAATCAACATATTGTAATTGTAAAAATCCATATGAGGGAAGAAATAGAAGAAACCAATTAAAATAATTCACAAACCCAATTTCAAATTTTAATAGGAAAGTATCCTTTTCCATATAGAAATCAGTGTTGCAAAATAGGAAGACATGAAGTGAGTAATGAAGCATCAAAGCAGAGAACTTTCAGTCAATAACACCAATTCTCTTGGTGACAACACAACTTCAACTTGTTGGCTGTCGCTAAAAATCAGTTCTCGGCTTCAAATCATCACTGAACTCACAAGTGTTGTCTTCATCTATGATCCCGATCACCTCACAACACTTCTTCCTTTTTGCACCTTCATAGCCACGGTCTGAGACTGCCTTAGGTGCCTCAGTTTTAGGATTTTCATCTCTATTTTCGTCACTAGTTCACACTGTGAACTAATCCCAATCTTAGATCCAAATATAGTCATAAAATTGGATTTGGAATTTGCCCTGTTCAGACCTCGAAGGTCATTGGCACTTGTAAAAGGAAAAGTCCTGATGGATACAAGGGAGAAGTAGCCAGAGGCAAGCCCACGTCGTCGCCATGGCCAGTTAAATCCGCGCAGTTAAATTGGAAAAAGATGAAAAGGAGACGGACATGTACAAGTGCCAATTACCTTTATACATTGTACAAAGGATAAATCTGGAATACTACATTAATTAACAGAGAAAGGATAATAACGAGAACAGATCTGCTGCTCATACAATCACCTAGTCGTACAAGTCAGCGACCAACACCTGTCCCATTTTCTGCCATTACAAGAATAAAGAGGGGTATATCTGAGAACAAAAAGGACAGGTGTTGGTCGCTGATCGTACGAGCAGCGGATTCTTTCTCAATAATAATACTATTATTAGCATTAACATAAATATATAAAACTAAACATAGACACGTGGTTTCATAAACCACTGCCACCTATGGGTAGTAGGAACTAGCCTGCTAACTGGGTAGCATCCAAATTTCATCCATTGGGTTAAAGGAACAAAGTTCCAGCAAAATACTTTTCTCTCATCAACCTGCATCAAAGAGATGGGGCAGATGAAGGTGTTCTCAGCCCTTCTTAGCAAGTAAAGCTTAATTCATCGGTATAAAAATCTTGACATTAAGTCCCCCAAACCTTTTAGGTTGACAAATAGTAGATCAGGAAACAATGGGAACCAAAGATTTGCAAACATTTGACCAAAAGAACTCCCTACTTGTTGAGTCTAGAGCTTTGTGTATCGACGAAAGGACCTTGAAGCAAGATATAACATAGAGAGTAATAGTTGATAAAGTAGAATGGATAAGAACTAGTTTACTAGCCGGGATGAGGTCGTCAGAAAAAGCCATATGTGAAATCATCTCCCCTCCTTTATTGATTTATGCCATTAATCTATTTCTCATCTAAAGTTATTGCAAGCTTGGTCGATAACTTTTTTGCGTAAAGAACAATCAAATAGGATGAAAATGGATCTCTTTGTCTAAGTTCTCTAGTTGGTCGGAAAAAAGGAAGAGGAGCCTCATTAATGACGATGCCCACCTAATAGGAAATCTTACAAACATAACTCCTTGAACCCAAGATTTATCAAAGCCATAATTTAAGAGGGTGCTTCGCAGGAAGCCTCATTAATGCTAGTTGGTGAAAGAAACGTGTGTTTCGATCTCCAAACTTGGTCTAATCAGTTCTAAATTTTTGTGGCCACATGGTTTCTTCTTGAATGAGCCAATTTTTTGAAGTTGCACGAGTTGGAGTTTCTGCAGGAACCAATAATGGTTGCAGAATTGCAGCTTCACTTGATAAAAGGAATAAAGAGAAGCTTTAATCTCCTCTATCTTGGAAAGAACCATTGCCAATATGGTTCTTGTTCCAATCTTTGAGGTGGAGTTGCAAGACATTAAGCTTGCTGCAAAATCTGTAATTGGTGAAGCTCTAGTGCTTCGGGGGTGTGGGACCCACCTTTGGAACCCCTGCCACCCGGGTTGGTTGATCTAAGAACAGCATATTAGAAACCTCTGATAAGCCTAAGCCCAATCGGATCCATAAACCCACCATATTATAACAATCTGGTCTAAACTCTAGCCCGGCATTTGAGATAAATCAAGCAGTTGGGCTGCATTGGGGTTGTGGGCCTTGTGGGTAACCCTTGGGCTACAACTATCTCTTTGTCGACAACCAGTCCAAATTGGAGGCCTAAGGCTCCATTTGGCTGTTGGTAAAGTAAAATTAGAATATTGTTAATAAATTGGCAAGTTTTGTAATAATTAACAACACTAGCTACGTAATGAATTCAACAAAATATAAAATATGGCAACTCAAATTTAAAATAAAACTCAAAATTTCAACCATATTTTGGAAGAAAAGTGAATTTAAATTTAGTTATTTTGGTTAAGATCATCTGATGTTATCCCTGAATTGGTGCAATGTGTGATAGAAGATATTATATATATTTGTCCAACTATTTTCCTGATGTAAGCTCCAGTTTGTTTCAAGGGAATAAACAAAATTGCAAATTCCGTAGATAGGAAGGCTTTGTCGATTATGTATAAGACAATTTATTCCAATTCCATTATGTGGTTAGCAGAACCATGTATCTAAGGCCCCAGGCCACGTTTGAATGAATAAATTCCTTTTTGCCAAAAAAAAAAAAAGTTTATATGTTGTTACCTTGGTAACATAATTATTACCCTGAATAATAAATACAGAACTTCCCTTATTATTTTATTTTTTTTTTCAAATTTTGTTTTACCCTTATGTGCAACTAACATAAACTATTTCAAATATTTAAAATTGACTCTTTAGTTTTCTTCTTAAATACAAAGATTTTGATTGCAAAATGAAGTAAAATTTAATAACCAAATTTGAAAGTTTTTTTACATACTAATTTAAGCTCTCTTTGGTATGATTTCTATTGTATTTATTAACTATTTTTTAGAAATTATTTGTGACAATAAATAATGGACCACAAATAGTATTTGTTTGGTTACTATTTACAGAATAGATTATATAATGAGAATATAGGTTTCAGTTTTCACCTTCAACTTTGAGCTTCAAGCGAGAGAGATGATATGATCTGGGGTTTTTTATTGGAAAAGTATAAAACATGTAGAAGTTAAATATTTACCATTGATTTTGCACGTGCTCATTTAAGGTAGTAAAAATCAACATAAATGATTTGTTGCTACAAATCACAAATAGCTTGAGAGTAATTTGTGATTTATTCTAATTTATTATAAATAGAAATAAGTACTATAAATTATATCAAACACTTGTAAAAATAGAAATAAGTCAAATAAATACAAATAGAAATCAAACCAAAGAGAGCCTTAGATAATGATTAAAAACAGTTTCTATTTTAGTTTTGATTTAAATCTACTTTCCTTGCCTTTTATTTCTCTACCAACCAAATAAGTCTTACAAAGATATGATTAAAAAAGTTTTTTTTTTCCTTACAAAGTAGGGGGATACAAGGGGATGGGGATAGATGCGGAACAGACTTCTTGAACCTAACACCTCTTAGGCGTTGTGTTCTATTGCACTCTATGCCAACCTCCTGCGCTAAGCAGTTGGATACTTAGGGCCCGTTTGATAACGTTTCTGCTGTTTCTGTTTCAAGAAACGACAGAAACAGAAATTTCCATTTCTGGGAACAGAATCAGAATTTTGGGTGTTTGATAAACCTTGTTTTCGTTTGATTGGATGATTACAGTGTTGTATTTACATTCCGCTGGACCTCCCTCACCTGATATCCGTGAGATCGGCGACAAGTCTCCAGCAGTATCGGCTACTCCCACCGGAGCGGTTAATCAGAGAAATTCTCAATTCGTAGCATCCATGAAGCATGAAGCATATGAGGTTGTTCCTCAGCAAAATGGATACTCTGCCGCTGCTTCCCAAATGCTTTATCAAGCTCCGCCGCCGACGCCTCTGCCCAGCCAGAGCTCAGCCTCCATGGATAATTCTTACGGGATGGTGAATTCGATAGTCATGGATCACAATCCAAGACTGCTAGAGCCAATTGCTCCAATCTTATCAGACACAACAGCGGAGTCGACGAGGAAGATGACAGTGCCTCATCGGAATCTGCGGGAAGAAACCCAAATCGACGACGACTGACAAGATGGAGAGGAACTCTGTAGACGGAGCTAGTCAGAGACGGTGGTGATGGTAGTGATGCCAAACTCTGTCTTCAATATCGATTTTTTGTGCCCCATTTTTGTTTCGAGAAACGAGCGAAACAAGTAAAACTTGTTTCGTCATTCATGTTTCTTGAAGCATAAATTGTTATAAATTTCAATTTATGTTCCAAGAAACAAGTGGAACGGAACACTTTTACCAAACGGTATATATGCCGTTTCTGTGTTTCTGAGAACAAGAAAACACAGAAACATGTTTCTGGTTACGTTATCAAACGGGCCCTTAGTTATGATTCTAGCTTTCGTTTTGTTTTGTTTTTGTTTTTATTTTTTATTTTTATTTTTTTTGTTTTTGTTTTTTTGTTTCTTGTTTCTTGTTTCTTGTTTCTCTTCTTCTTTTTTTTTTTTTTTTTTTTTTTTTTTTTTTGGTCATACTAGCCTGAAATTTAGTAGCACTATGAAGAACTTTAACATGTTTTGCAGCTAAGTGCCGTCAGATTCTTCCCTATGTGGAGTACCTCACTATCTTGCCCCCTACTTTCCTTTCGTCTATTCTACCATTATTATCATTTGAGTATACATTTCTTATTATGAGTGGTGCTTGATATAAAAAAAAAAACAACAAAGACTCATGAGGATGTGGTGTGATTTTACATGACTCTATTGGTTGATTTATTGCTTTTAAGAGCAAGTGTAGCATTGGTTTTTCGACTTTGAAATATAGCCTATAAGGGTAATAGATTATTATTAGTGGATTAATAGTTTTTCGCCATTTTAAGCCTTACTTGCATAATTGTAAATAAATTCAGAATAGAGAATAAATACAATCACAAAAATACACCGAGTCTACTTCACTCATCACAAGATCACCTTGAGATGTATCTACTAGTTTTTCCCTTTCAGTATAGTAGGTGGGAATGAATTGCCTTTATAAAATCTTATAAGGATATGAGGATCTGTACAATCTCTTTACAGGATGAGAAGATCCTTAAAATCTCAAGGATGGGAGGGTCCTTAAAGATGAGAAGGTTCTTACGCAAGCCTAAGTATAGTATAACACTTGTGTAAACAAAGATGCCTAATCCTAGAGTTAAACCAACTCTTGAGCTAATACAACTTTCAATAATAATAAAGGATGGTGAGATGTTACCTCGTGTTGTGCATTAATGATATGCAACTATAAGAATGAATTCACCTTGAAGAACTTCTTGATCAATTCTCTTGATAATGAACACTTGAAGAGAAGGTGAAGTGCAATGCTTAAGATCACTTGAATGACTTTGAATTGAATACTCTTGATCTCTTTTTCTTCACTTGACTTGAATATTAAAAGCCCCATAGATGATGTTTATTGCAGTGTTTATTGTAAATCCAAAGATGAGGGGTGTGGCTTTTATGGGCATAAGTAATGTTCTCAACATAGGGCTGAAACGTACACATAACGGTCATATTTTTCTCTACTATCAAATACGGATATGTAACAGCAACTTCCGGTAGATGTTACCATTGGGAAAATATAGTCATTAGAGAAGTCAAAGTAGCCATTGGAGGCTTTTCAAATCATCCGATGGACATCCGGTTAGATGGATAACTTACCGAGAGGGTTCCACTAGTTACCGGTACAGTTCGAGAGTTACCGATTGGCTTCTATCCACTTAAGGCATGACAAGAACTGGTACTAAGCGGTTTCTACCAGTAGTTCCTAGTAGGCCACTGGTTTCTTGGCCTATTCGGACAAATTGTACCAAAAGTCATAACTTCTTTGTTTGAACTCCGATTGAGATGATTCAATTTAAATTGGATTTATAATTCAACACTCTATAACTTTGTAGGAGAAATAATTTTCATATGTTGTCATATGGAATGACTAAAATGCCCTTCAACATGAACTTTATTGAAGTCATAGTAATTGTCATGAGATGTTATAACCAACATGTATCCAAACATATTTGGGTCCTATTTCTCAATCTTAGGGCATCACCTAGGGACATTTTAGGTTAATGATAATGTACTTATGCAAATGTATATGAATGATCATGTAGTTCAGTACTTATGTATGGTGTGTGCACCATTACATTGATCTACATTTAAAGTCTTCTATTCTCCTTGTAGTTGCTTTGCAAGAGTCTTTACGTTGACTTTGCATGCTTGATGTCTTCAATGTATTTCAATGCACTTCAAGACTTGATACTTTGGTGTCTAATACGTCCTGATACCTTCTTCAAGTCTTGGTACCAACTTATTAATTCTCTTCATTTGATGACTTCAATCTTCATTCCATTTGTCAATTTAGTTGTTTAGCTTGAAGTCTAGAAAACAATATTTGAAGGCAAACTGTAAAATACCTTCATATATTTGTTATCATCAAAACCAACCATAAGCGTGTAGGTAAACATATCCCTAACAAACTTTAGCTATAGAAGCGAAAGCAATATGCAATGGACCACTTCTCGCTAGGAGTTTGTATACTCAATAGTTAGGGCCCGTTTGATTTTGTTTCTCCTGTTTCTGTGTCTAGAAATAGCAGAAAAGGTTTTTTCCATTTCTATGCTAATAAACGATTTTTGAAATGCAAAAAGGTATTTGATTTTTCTGTTTCCTGAAATGTATTCAACAGTGTAGTCGAGTTCAAGACATGAGTGAAGGCACGATGTTGTAAGAATGCAACTCACGAGTGAAGGCATGACGTTAGAGTTGCATGTATGATTCATGAAGATAAGCTTCAGAAGGATGAAGGTGATCCGAAATTGTGAGTTTCGCACAACCAGGTTGGAATCGCCGCATTTGGATAGCAAGAAGTTTCAACAATGGGTTGGGGGTTTGGGTAGGTCGAGTGAAGTAGCGGGTTTTTCATAAATTTTATTGCTCCCACTTGTTTCTAGAAACAGAAATACAAGTCTAACTTGTTTCTCCATTCCTGTTTCTAGACACAGAAATAAGCATAAATTTTTATTTCTATTTCCAAAAATAAGTGAAACGAAACAGAGAAATCAAACGGTTTTTTGAGTGTTTTTTCATTTCTGAGCACAGAAAAATAAAGAAACTGTTTCAAGAAACAAAATCAAACGGGCCCTTAATGGTGGTCTCTAACTGCTAAATTATTATTACAATGTGGATCAATAATGGCTAATGAGAAAAGGGTGAATCAATGGACTATAAAAGCCTTTTCCTCAATAGGTTCACTTTCAGTTCACCTCTTGATATCTCTGGCACTCAACATATAGTCTGCAAAAATTGTTCCCTCTCATGTATAGTCACTCAGTATTGTTGTCCTGCAACCCTACACAAGCACATAACCCCTGACGCTGTTGAATGCCTACTGCCCTAACTTGGCTACATTGGGGTTATGGGCCTTGTAGGTAACCATTGGGTTTCTTTTTGGAACCCTTAAGCTAAATTACAGTTCTCTTTTTCAACAACATGCCCAAATTGTAGTTCTTATCACTCACCTCAAAAATCAAAACTAGGTTGGGCTCCGTTTCGTTGATAATGAAATTAGGGGTGTCAATCCTTCGGGTGGGCCGGTCTCGGTTGGATGTAATTGGGTTTGGCAGGTCTATACCTTTGAACCATAACTTACCTATTTGAGGAATGAGTTAGTCTCGGTCGGGCTCGGTCTGATTCCAAACTTTAACCGGTCTTCTTCTAATCGAGCTAATCGGGTCTTAAACAGGGCAATATACTAATAAAACCTCAAATGGGCCTTAAACGATATTTTCTTATCTTAGATTTAAGATACTTTAATATATTTTATTAAATCATCAACAATTTAGAAGATATATTACACTTAATTATATTCAATAATTGATAAAAATATCAATATATTCTCTATTCTATCCAAAATAAATCAAAATATGCATATAAATGGTTGGGCTAAACTTGTCAGACCAAGTGAGGCTCGTAAATGGGCCAGGCTGGTCGGGCGGCAGTTAGCACTTACCCCTTGCACCGTTTACTACATGTTTATAAACTGGTTGGGTCTAAGCCCTACACGTTTAATAATCGATGCAAACCGGACAGGTCTTTAAACGATCGGAACTGATCGATCCCTAAAATGAAGTAAAATGAAAATATTGTTAATAAATGACAAGTTTTGTAATAATAAAGAAGAGTAATTACATTTTTTTTTTCTTTTTTTTTGCTAACGATGGGTATCCAAGCCTTCGGCCTGACTAATCCCGCAGGCCCATACTGACCCCACAACCACATGGATCTGAATAGTAATTACATAATTAATTCCAAAAAATATTAGATATGACAACTCAATTTTACAATATAGTTGAAAATTTCAACCATATTTTGAAAGAAAGAGTGAACGAAACCTTTTTTTTTTTTGGTAAAATGAACGAAACTTTAGTTACCATGGCTAATATGTTGTTGCAATCATGATTTTATAACAGGCATCAGAAAGGGTATTTGTCATCCCTAAAACCGTTACGATAT
Organism: Macadamia integrifolia; assembly: GCF_013358625.1. Classification (NCBI taxonomy): domain Eukaryota; kingdom Viridiplantae; phylum Streptophyta; class Magnoliopsida; order Proteales; family Proteaceae; genus Macadamia; species Macadamia integrifolia. Next base: position 12,935 of record NW_024868763.1, on the reverse strand, counting down.
CAAAATAAATTGATATCGAACCATCCAAATCGGATAAAAATACACCTGATTTATTTTAAAAAATGATTTTTTTTTTTTTTTTTACTTCTTTACCCCTGATCCATACCGTTCAATCGATACAGTATCAACCAAGTATTGAGATTGAACACTTACCAAACCAATATGGATCACGCAATACCGGCATTCCAATACGGATACACTACCATGGTTGCAATAGGAACATAATTATTCATGATAAATTGCAGAACTTTCCCAAAAAATACTTCACTTTACTTCGAGTGGGCATAAGACCCATGTGCCCGGTGGCTAATGTACCTTGGGCGTCGTTTCAGTAAAAGGAAGGGAAACTATTTACCAAAAACATAAAAAGGAAGGGGAAGATATCTATGGAGATTGATGCAAGTCAAAATTACATATACAAATGGATGCCACATATGAAGGAAAACACTGCATTCATCTCAAACACCTTACATCTGAACTCTAAGAGAGAGAGAGAGAGAGAGAGAGATGAAGGGACTGGGCGAAAGGTGTACACATTATTTGGCAGCTACATCTTTAGGTCTTTATCTACCATTCCTCTAATGCCAAGCAGAAGCTGAAATCAAGTGCCTATGTTTCCAACCCAACAGCATGACCCCATCCTTCTCCACTAGCGTATAATGCTCCGAGTAACACCTCAATAGACTGCGTATCACAGAGTTCACATAAGAGCTCAGTGGATATGGAAGAAACCCTGCCATTGTCAATCTGGATTTCCATTTCCCCAGCAGCTCATGCCTCTCTACTCTCTCCTTCCCCTCGCAGGCAATTACGTTCACTATGTCCCTGGCCAAGCAGTGCTGCTCCACATTAATTCGTTCTCTGCTGTCCCTTGGCAGTGTAACATCGATTGACTCGAACATTGCTGAGTAGTAATCCAAGGTCTCCATGAACCTCATGAAGAAGGGTGTTGTGTTTGTATTCGACTCCTGCTCAACCAGTGTGACAACCTTGGGCGACAGTGACCTCACCATCCGCAGCAGTCCATCTCTCGGATTGTTCACATCAACACTCTCATCTGGTGTGTGGTGGAGCTGCAGAGTAAAGTTCACAGCCAGAGCCTCACCAGGCCTCACCTTGAGCATCTCCGGTTTGACCTCCGACGCAAACACTGGCACAGCATGGAACTCAACAGGGATATTGAACTTCTCAGATATTGCAGCTAGCCTCCTGCCAACAACCTCTAAACTGTCACCACGGGCATACTGAGAGACTGGATCATCAATTCCAGTGATCCGAACATGAGGAGGACCACTTGGCCTTGCTGCAAGTGCTTGTATCAGGGTCACCCACTGGCTTCCCTGAGCAATCTGAAAATCTATAATGTGTATCCGGTCCTCGTTTTTGAATGCTTCAGCTATTGCTCCATTGGCTGCCATGTAACCAAATTTAAAGTATGGGCAAATTTCATATAGGATCTGCATATAAGAGAGCAACTCCTGGCTTTCTGGTTCTCGACACTGAAGAGCACGGTAGATGTTAGTGCCTGAGGCCTCCTTCCTAGCGACCAGCCCTTCTACCATATAAGCACCTAGACGCTGGATTGGTTCTCCAGTAACAGAGACAGCACTTCTAGCCTCGTGGACCAACTTTTTGAAATCATCTGTCCTGTTTTCAGAAAGAGCCTTTGCACACTCAATCAGCAGTTGTTTCAGATCACTATGTCTGACCTCCTGAGAGGAAACTTCAATCGCTCTATGACGCTTCTCAGCATGAACTCCATTGCTAGACGTACGGTTAATTGGAACAAAACTTTGTTGAGGTTGGATGACATTTGAATCATGGCAAGGTTCCTGGCTCCAGGACCTTGATGCTTGACATGAGATCTGTGGCTCATTAATTCCCTCGGTAGCAGTATTTGATGTTGTTGTTTCATCTTCATCAACATCAGGACCAAAACTTTGTTGAGGTTGGATGACATTTGAATCATGGCAAGGTTCCTGGCTCCAGGACCTTGATGCTTGACATGAGATCTGTGGCTCATTAATTCCCTCGGTAGCAGTATTTGATGTTGTCGTTTCATCTTCATCACCATCAGGACCCATCAGAGTACTCTCTAGTTCCTGTAGGAAGTGTTTAATGCTTTGACCACAATTTGCATTCTGCGAGAGCAAACTCCCACCAGAACAGGGCTCTAGATGGTCTTGAAGACTGACAGGCGAGTGGCTTGTCCAGCGGAAAGAACTATTGGCTTCAAGTGAAGAATTACACAAGGGACTGACAGCTGCGAGATTCTCTGTGGAGTTATACTGCTCCTGGCTGTTGCTCAGTGAAGTAAAAGTATCACATTCAAAATGAGTGGAAAGAGGCGAGTTAGGCAAGCTCTCTGAATTGAATTTCAGAGGTCCAACTGTCCATTCAGGGATTGCAGAAGTGATGTGAGAATACTTGTATGATATGTCCACACCCGTAACGCCATATCTGAAATGTTGGTGCGAATCCATGCTATGAGGCTTGCATCTGTTGATAGTTTTTGGTAATAATTCTCAGTATGATGAAGGGTTTAAAGTTGGATCTAATAAGGCCTGTATTAACTAAAGAATCAAGACCAACTTTATGATCTAGAGAAGAGTGGGACTCAGACCAACCTTCATCTCAGATAAAAGCTCAAACTGCAATGGGAATACAGGAGAGTTCATAAGATGTGATTCTTAAAGTTTGCAATGGAGCAGGGATGTAACTTAAACAACCTATTTATTTACACATATAACTTGATAGTTATCCATCATTCTGGCATGCATTAAATGCAAGCAACTAAAATACCCCCAATTGCCGAAGTTTCCAAGCTCATCAAGGAAATGTAAAGAACACTCACACAAAAACCAAATCTAGTATAATTTTTCTGTGCAGCAGGCATTATATGAACCAACTCATAATAGGTGCTTTTGCCTGGCAGAGTCGCAAACAAGAAACTGAGTATTAAACCTTGGCTGAGGCTTCCCTGACCATTCATAATGTGTATCCACTACATAATTTGGATTTCATTTCTTTATGCTACTGAGAAAAAGTATGCTAAGGGCAAGTTGAGTTATGCACCACACTAAATAGCATTAATTTTCTCTCACTATCAGGAATAAGAAACCCCACAACCAAGAGGAACCTTATTTGCTGCTGCACGGGTAGAAATCGTCTGAAATTCTCATCTCGTACAATTCTATACAATTCCACCCTAAATGGCTGACACGTGTAAGATGAGAATTTCAGACGATTTCTACCCGCTGCTGCACCTTTGAAAGCTTGCTAAGCCACAACATTAAGTATTAGACTCGGCATCTTCAAGACGTACAATATCATTCGAAATACAGGGATGATGTGAACATATTGAACTTCCAGGGCCAGAAAATATGGTGACAAGCAAATCTTTAAAGCATAGTAAGAAATTAAGAACTTTTGGAAGAGAAAAGATGACTAAGAAAAATGCAATTTGAATAATTCTAGACAGCCTGCTATAATGTGATTGCCTTTTGCATGTAGTGAAGGTGAGCATGCTTACTCAAAAGTAAGAAAAGAAAATATCTGTTTACTGAGGCTACATTTGGTATGCATTCAACGTCGATAATGCTTTCTGAGATGCTAAACATAGTTGTTTATAGCATCTCAGAATGCATTATCAACCTAGAATGAATACCGTACGCAGCCTAAAAGTAATATTCATTTCGAAGTCTAGACAGATACCAAACAATGCTTTTACTTCGTGTTATTTTAAACATAATATCGTCGTAAGCACCATCATCTAATACCCCTCATTTAGGAACATCATTTCCTCCCTTTAATTTAGAACAAGGTTAATGATGATTTCCAAACCATTCTTGATGATAGCAAGAGATTAAAACTGAAAAAATATACAAAAGACAGCCACAACTTTCTACATAGAGAAGGATTTTAATGATTTCCAAGCATTAATTAATGATACTTAGTGCTTACATGAAAGCACAGTATAGGAACCAGCCACAGTTTTCTAATTAGAGAAGGAACGAAAATAAAGGGTGTACCCGGTGCACGATGCTCACGAATGTTCGAGGTCCGGGGCGAGAATTATGCAGCCTTACCCTGAGAATGTCGAGAGGCTGTTTCAACTGCTTAACCACCAGGTTGTAACATTCGTGCATTACTGTTGGACCAAGCGCGCCCCTTGATGTATGGGAACCAGCCACTAATTTCTAATTAAAGAATAAAGGAGAATAAACTCTCCGAGTTTGTAGAGACAATTAGATTATTGCAACTAGCAGAACCACCCAACTTCATTTTTCCCTCCCTCCCCACACCTCCTCGAAAAAAACAAAGATGCAGAAAAAGAGAATACTCTATTTCCCATCTTGATGTATGAATCTCCTATGCCTCTCTGCTTCATACTTGACAGAAGAAACCACCCACAGAGAAAAAAAAAACTTCCAGAAATCAATTTAAAAGTAAAAAGTACCAACAAATTTCATTCTTAAACAGAAAGTCACAAGAAACTACACAACTCAAAGATCTTATCTTACTACAAACTCCACAAATGCAGTAATCCAACTCCACAAATTCTTCTGCCTCCTCCAAATTTGTAACCCCTAACTTTGGAAGCATTGCTACTCAGAAACTCCCCACGACCACCACCTCCCCCCTCCGCATTTAATCCTAAATTGAAATCACAGGAAGCGAAACCCTGAAACTGATAAAAAAAAGAAAAGAAAAACAGAGCCGGAGCACATAACAACAACCCATCTCACCATGAAAGCATCTACTGATGAGACAACCATCAAATTTAACTCCCAATCAAATCAATGAATTGAAGTGGCAATGATGCACAACCAGATTGTAGAATTTCAAAGAGAAAAGAAAGATATGAATTAATTTAAAGAAAGAATCGAATACTCAATTCGATTCAGACACTCGTTGCTTTAAGAAACAAATCGAATCCGCACCTGAGTTAATTTCCTCCAGTCACTCACTTGTAGCTTTTCGTCTGGTATTTCTTCGCTCGTCTGAGTAGTTGCAGCTCAAGTTTGAAGCATATTCTGAAGAAGGAAAGAAACTCTGCCGTTCTTCGATTATAAATGGAGGAGAAAGGGAAGGCCATGGGAATGAAACGGAATTTGGATACGGAAACTAACGGTAACGGCAATCGTCGGCCTCGTGAAACCCAGTTTTTATTTTTTGGCTTATTTGTTCCGCGTCTTTGACGAGCACACGTCACAGAGAATGACGGCGTGACTGCCTAGCCTACCGCACGTTCAGCTTAATCAGCTAGACGACAAACAATGAACATTCTCATCCGCTGGCGTGTTTTAGCATTACAAGACTTTGCCATCATATCTTGTACCTAAGGGTGCAATAGGGCCGGGTTGGGCTGGATTTCTTAAAAACCTAACTCAACCTGAGTCTTCTTAATTGGGCCCGAATTGCGCCCTGATATTAACTTAGGGCCACAAAACTTCAATCTTGGTCCTACTTTTCATGGTTCAGCCCAATCCTTACCCATCCTGATTGGCCTTGATTTTTCAGGGCTAGGCCGAGAAGACTCTGACCCTGACCTTGACCTTGACTTTGGTTTGCCATCAAGGGCTTGGTATACCATGACTTTGACCCTGACCCTGTAAAATATAAAAAATAACTTAAAAATAAAAAATATTCATAATAAATAGGAGATAAAAAATACAAAGTTACAAATTACACTTGCCATGAGGAGAACATCCTAAAACAACTATTCAAACAATACAAATAATTTCAACTATTATTTAAACAAAGAGAAGATCATCCTAAAAAATCAAATAATCCAAAAAATTTCAATTATTTGTCATGATAAATTAAGATATCTTTCTAATAAGTGAAACAATATATAAAATTAGGTTAAATTCAGGGTTAACATTAGGGTCACAACTAGGGTCAACATCATGGGAAAAAATCAGGGTCGGGTTCAGGGCGGGCTGGGTAGGCCAAAGACATCAACCCTTACCCGCCTTGACCTTGACTCAGGATTAGAAATTTCAGGGTCGGGCCTGCCGTTAGGGCCAAAATTTTTGGGTCAATACTTGTTCAGGATCAGGGCGGGTCTAGACCCTCAAGGCCAAACTTACACCCCTACTTGTACTGGGTATACACTGTGTTTGGATGATGTGTGGAGCTTGGCTAAGGGTGTTAAAATGGTCATTCAGTCTAGGATTGAGACCAAAATACAAACCATTTAAAGAAATTTTGATTTTCAATCGATTTTGAAGTTCGGACTAATTTATTTTGATTTTAGGTAATTTATAACGTCCCCCCCTAGAGAATGCCACTATTAGAGAGACACCCCCTGTTTAATACCAAATTACGTTTAAACCTCTGTCGTCAGGCTCTATTAAGTGAGGTTATAAAATGACATTTTAATCTTTTTAAGAAACCCTATTAAGTGAGGTTATGAAATGATATTTTAACCCTTTTAAGAAACCCCCTGTTTAATCCACATTGCCTATCTCCCCAGAGGCCAGTCTCTACCTCAATTCCTGCATTTTCGATGTCAAGGCCTTTAAATTGCCTAGGACATCGTGGTATTGGACATTGTGCCTCTTCCAAATAGGGCCCGGGAGCTTCCTATCCCTCAAGATGGAATCGTCGAGGAGCTTCAAGTGTTCGAGATCACGCAAGCAATCGAAAAAGCATCTTATGGTCTCCAGGAGGCTGGCCCGTGTGGTCAGAGCTGGGATACAAGTTGGTTCAAGTGCAAGGGTCCGATTGCAATCGGAAATGGCCTCTACAATTCAGCCGCCAGCTCTGTAGGCAGAAGCTATGTGCAGGTAGCACTCCGCAAGGAAGCCCTCTGGGGTTCCTCGGCGATTATCAACTATCTTGGAGAAGTGCCTAACGGCTTCCAAGTAGAGACCTGCATCTAAGGCTGCAACTGCCACTGTGCAATAGCGGAGGAGGAGCTTGATGTGACTGAGGAGTTGTGTGACACATCCGTCGGTGGTGGCTTCATTTGTCGTAGCTGAAATCGCTGTTGGCAGCAACATTGGCGAACGAGAAGCTATCGTCAGACTAGCACACGCTTTCCTTCCTGAACACTACTGAAGCTAGACGTTTTCCTATTTGAAGAAGCACCATTGCGTCTTCCATCACCCAAGGTGGCAACAAGCTTGACCCACAACCAAGTACCTACATTGTAAAAAATAAAACAGAGATAATGAGCAACACAACTAGATTAATCTCGATTAATCTATCTTCTTCCAAGAAGCCGAAGCTAATGCGAAGTGACAAGGAATTCATGAGTTCCAAGTGAAAAAAAATGAAGGGCGAGACCTTAGTAATCTCGGATTGGAAGTTGCAGAATAGAGTTTGGAGTTCGACTGGAAGAAATCGTCTTCACTCCACGGAAACCCCTTTCATACTTGCAAAAAGAAGGGATTAGGTTTCCGCAACGAAGAAGAAGGGGTTAGGGTTTGGTTAGAGTTTGGAGTTGTCCTCCGGTTGCCACTCGCCGTCGGTTTGTAGTCGCACGTAGCGGGTTAATAGTTGCTCGATCGCTGCTAGTTTGGAGCAATGAGTACTAAAAGTGATGGAGTCATAATTTCAGACAATTTGGGGTTAGGGGGTCTGTAAGTGAAGGTAATATTGGTACTTCAACATTTTGAAGGGTAATATGGTGTTTAAGAAGGGAAAAAAAAAAAAAAACAGTTTGTCAGCATTTGAGGTATATAATAGAGAATGAGCAGGGGGTCTGAATGCAATTTGGTATAAACAGGGGGTGTTTCTTTAATAATGGTATTCTTTAGGGTGTGGCATTGTAAATTACCTTTTTATTTTTTAATATCGAGTTAATATTGATTTAGGTCAATTGTATTCGGGTTTGAATGACATATATATATATATATATATATGTATATATATATATATATACATATTAAGTCTAAGGGTATACCCCCATTACATGCAACCACACCTAACTTGTATAACAAGTCAATCCTGAGTATTGTGTGAAATAGGGCCGAGTTGGGATGGGTTTCTTAAAACCCCAATCCAACCTTAGGTTCCCAAAACTAAACCCAGGCCCAACCCTACTAGGCTCATGCTAACCTTGATAGCAAAAAACAAGGTCGATTGTTTTTGGCTTGAACCACAATTCATAACATTTTTTTCCCTGTTACATTCAGCCACACCTAACCCTTATAACAAGTCAATCGAGTGTAAGGGTGAAATAGGCTAGGTTTGTTAAAATCCCAATCCAATCCAACCCTAATTGACCCTCATTGGTCCTAATTTGCCTTGATTTTTGCCAGATTTGGGCTAACCTTGATTGATCTTCTTTTTGCAGTCAAGGTTGGGGTCAAGGTCAGGGTCACATTGGAAAATATATCGAATATTGGAAGCAATTATGAATTTTTATATTTGATGAAGTTAGATGACTCAAACTTGGATATATAAGTTGGGTAAAAATCAATGACTCAAATTTCATTATTCTGAATAAAAAGATAAGAGGATAGTCATAAATTATGTTATACAAATCGGGGTTAAACTCATGGCTAGGTTGGGCTGGGCATTAGCATAGGCCGGGCTGGGCATTAGCATAGGCCCCCCCGACCCTAACCCACTCTCAGGGGTTATAAATCTTAAATCAAGTCTTGTTCGAGCTTAGGGCGCGCCAAGATGGGATTGGCCATTAGAGCCAAACTTACTCCCCTAAGTCACAAAGAGACTCAATTTTGGGCTAGTGAAGCTACACCTAGGTTGTTGACATTCATAACCTATCATGAGGACAAATTTGGTAAAACCTCTTTAAACCATATTCCCCATGTTAAACAAGTAAACAAGGAATAGAAATATTGATTTGATGAGTTCATATTGTAACGGAACAGAGAGGAAAATAACTAATATTAAATTCAGTAGATAACTGATTAATGGGAAGATAACTAATATTAAAATCACAAAATAAATCCTTGTATCAATTCATCATTTAAATGTTCATCTAATTTAGTATAATGAACAAAGAATTGTTGCAAGTATTGCTACAAATTAATTTTTCCATTTAAAATAAAAAATTAATTAATTCGTAAAAATTCTCATTACAACAAAAAATATTCTCACTAAAATTAAAATCAATAGATAATAAAATCACCTACTCCGCACCTCATACTTAATAATTTTTTTTTATCAATTTATTTAATTTGTTTTTCAATATGAGAATAGATTGATTTGATGTGATCATTTCTAACAAGCCCGTCTTACGCTAGTCCGAAATCAATCTAATGAGAATTGGATTTGACTTGAGGCCCTATACTTGGCAAAGCCGGCACCACGTGACAAAAACATGACCACGGGGAAGGAGGAGAATGCGTGACAGCTGGCGCCTTACTCGGGAGGAGTTCTTCTATTCTTACATGGAATGCCAAGGCTCTATTTCTCTGACAACTTTGACTTGATGATGTCTTCTTGTGGGAATATTGACTATTTTCTTTCAATATTTCTCTCTTCTAAGACAAAGGTGATTATTATTTTTCTCTTAAGTCATCTATAGGTTTGAGACGATGGAATCGGAGTTAGGATTGGTCAAGGCGAATACTTATTCATTCCAATCCAAATCGGTTTGAATCAGATCAAAATATCTTGATTCAATTAAAATAGCCTTTTCTTTTAACTATTTTATCTTTTTTATTCGTACTAGTTGATGTATCATACAAAAATCAAAATCAATCAAGACTGATATTATATATGAAGTCAAATCAATGATTCCTAAATCAATCAGGACTGATATTAAATCTAAATAATCCTGATCGATCTAATCTAATTCCTCAAATCATGTGCACTACAAATATAGTCATAATGATTAAACTATGATTTACTCGAAACATATATATTAAGCCATGAGTTTCACTCGGGATCAGAATAAATAGATGTGCAATCTTTGTTTAATAGCCTTCTAAGGAAAAAAAAAATTGGTAGAAGAAATCCTATAATCTAGACATGGAAGTAGCATCTCAAGGCACCTTAGTGCCTATATGTACAAAGAAGGGATTTAAATGGATAGTCAAAATGTTTTATTTTATTTATTTTGAAGAATTTGTATTTGAAAAGTCAGTTTTTTTTTTTCAAAAATATTTGAATCTCTAGGGAAGGTACTTGATATTGGATGCGGCGCTTCAGTTTCAGACTAAATAAATATCTGATTTAATTGAATTCAACTATAAAATAATAATTAAAATAATATTTTATAGAAAAAAAAAGGCTCATTGAGTCTGAATGTGATTGCGTCTCCTCAGATCAATTATTTTATTAATTTTTTAAACAAGGAGAAATATTCATTAAAAAGTCAATGTAAGAGGTTAGAGTACCCTCTTTGCTCGAAAAACTCTCCTTATTTTATAATAATAATAATAAAAAAAAACCCTTAATGAAGCTTTACAGAAAAAGAAAGAAAAAACCCTGAGGCCCCTTTGTTTGGAGGGATCATCATCGCCTGCAACTCACCTTTTAGAAAACCCTAAACCCATCTACAACCGTCCCTACAAACCCATAATCATGTCCTAACAAAAGTTTAATTGTTGTGAGAAATTAACATACTGCAACTTGAATGCTTGAAATTAAATCCAGCCTTATCAAGAGAACATTTCTCATAATAAGCTTGAAATAAAAAAAAAAAAGGATAATTTATAATGCCACCCCTTAGAGAATGACAGTATTATAAGAACATCCACTGCTTAATACCAATTTATGTTTAGACCTCCTATCATCAGTTTTTGTTATAAAATATTCCTCAAATGCTGACATCAATATATATATATATTTTTTTTTTCTAAATACAATTTTACACTTAAAGATAGTGAAGTACCCTCCTTACTTAACAGAGACTAACGGTATGGTGTCTAATCGTAAATCGGTATTAAGCAGGAGGTATTCCTATAATATTGGCATTCTCTAAGGGGTGGCACTGTAAATTACCATTAAAAAAAATAAAAAATTAGATGCAGTAACATGCAAGGGCAGGGGATGGTGTGAAGGTCTCGCCTTCTCATTCCATTGTGAGAACAGAAAGAAAAATAGGTGGCATGGGAGTCCGATACTCCGATGTCCTGATCGACTTTCTCATCTATCGAAAAAGGCTTGCAGGAGAGTTGAGAAAGTAGCAGTCCTACCCTGGAGAAGCAACAACGATGCCATTTTTCTTTCTTAATTTACTCAAACGAAATTGAAAAATAGGTGTCCTCCATCACTGTCTTGCTTCGGCCCATGCCCTCTGTCGCTGTCTTGTGGCCATCGTTGTTGATGGAGATGCGAAGATGAGAACCCTCCATATCTCTCTCTCTCTCTCTCTCTCTCTCTCTCTCTCTCTCTAGAATTTTCCCACCGCAGTAATCAAACGGTTGGATGAATTGGGAATGCGAGGTATTCATTACTTTTCCACAACTTTTCCAACCTCTTTGGTCACCCCACTAACACATAGGTCCCACCTTAGCAACTCTCCCACCATATCCTCCCCTCAAAACAAACGGGGCCTTAATGAAACTAATTGGTGTGGGAGAAAGAGTCATATATTAGATTTGACTTTTATTTTCTTCATTTCTTCACTCAGTCAATTAGAAAATCTTATGGCCCTTTTGGAAGAATATAGTGTGAGCTCATTGTTGTTCCATTTAGGACGATCCAATTTTTAATCTTTCAATGGTCCTAAGGTTGATGTTTGTGTTCATATTGTTTTTCTCTTTGTTTGAGATCCTTGTTAGCCTTTTTTTATAGTTTTTTTCTTCCCTTTCTTTAGTGTTTAATACCTTTTTTATTTTAAAAAAAAAAACTCTTATTAACATGGTATAATACAAGTAATTAAACAAAAAAATATAAAATAAAAGAAGAAATAATCACGAAGACATCTATATAATTTTCAAATATGACACTTCCATATCAACCTTAATGGGGTAGTGGATGCATCCCTTCATCTTCTTGAATTTCTTTAGTTCTTCATTGCTCGATGCAAACAATGATATAGCAGTGTCAGTCTCTTCAGGTTCATGACTCCATTCTCTAGTCTCCATCAAGGATATAATAATTTACCAAAAGAAATTAAGAATATAAATAACTAATCAAAAGTTTGTATTCTATTCATGGTTGTATCCATTTAAGGGGATCCATTCGAAACCTAATTATATCCACTATATTTTATTTAAATTTGATCTAAAGATGTGTCACTTAGTAATTGATGAGTTTTTTTATTTATTTATTTATTGGTAACGATGGGTATCCAAACATTCGGTTCATGGTTTCAAGTATTGGTATCGGCTGAGACCGATCCCCAATCCCTAATCGGTCTGTATCAGTTATCTGTATCATTTTAGGGGTAAAACAGTAAAAAAATATACTTTTTTAAAAAATAGGCAAAAAATGACCAATAAGCACTGATCCTCTCCTATACCGATACCGATAACTAAATTCATGCTTTGGCTTGTGTAGTCCCATGGATCCATACTGACCCCACAACCTCATAGATCGGGTCATATTGAAATTGAATGAGAATCATTCAATTTTTTACCAAAAATAGTAAAAAGCACTAAACACCCTATATGAGTGTAATTGATAAGGTTAAATGTAAAAGAGAGTAGTGAAAGAAGTTAAAATGCGTCGATAACATCTAAGAGGCAATGATGAGACATTAAGAATTTTTTTTCTTTTTGTGAAAGACATTAAGACTAAATTATATGATAGTGATTTGTGTGTGTTTGAGAGAGAGAGAGAGAGAGAGAGAGAGAGAGAGAGAGAGAGAGAGAGAGAGAGAGAGAGAGCCTAGTATAGATAAGCAATATTATATTGAGGTTTGTGAGAATGGTGAATCATCCAGTGCATAGCGCACTGGTTGCAGCTTTTGCTTGTAGAGCAAGTGTCATGTTTGTGGTTTAGGGATCAACTCCTATACATGCATTTTCTTTAATCCTCCTTCCCCCTCTAGTGTGTGTGAG
>NW_024868762.1:24478-63584 GCF_013358625.1 Macadamia integrifolia | reverse complement strand
AATGAAAATAATTTTATAGATATCAAAACAAAAAATTATTTTACCGGACTTTTGGTTTTTAGCAATGTTTTAACATGATAGAATTTATAAAATTTTCATAATTGAGAAAAACTCCAGCATTTAAAAGTTGAAAATCACCCTTATAACCAAAATCCAGTTTTTCTTCTTAGACTGGGTGGTTGACTTTTTATCCTTTTAGAATTTGATTTTTAAACTATTTTTATTGGATTCAAATAGGGGGTATTTGCTTATTTATGAATAATATCTTAAGTAAATGAAATAACAAATATAAAAATCATTTACTTAAGTAAATGAAATAACAAATATAAAAAACATTTACTTAAATGATATTTGGCATAAATAAGTGTCAAAATACAAGGCGACATGCAGTGCAATAAGGCGACTGTCGCCTAGGCCCCAGGCAAACCGCCTGGACGCCTAGGCGACGCCTTGACAACTATGATAAAAAATACCTACCATGGCTACTTCATGAATCAATCCATTAACAAGGAATCTAAAACATGGAACCTAAACAACTATCATGCAAAACCCAAATACTGAAAACCTATCAATATCAACAACGATAGACAATGAAAGGAAATAGAACTGAGAAACTTCCGAGTCCTACACAAACATAATTTAAATGGCTGTGATTAGTAGAATTTTAAAGGATAAAAGTCAAAAAAATCATTAAACAAAAAAAGAAATGACCTATTTGATGCAGAACCTCCTTTAGCTATTACAGAGAACTTGCTGGTCTTGTGGAGTCTTGAATCTTCCTTTTGTTTTGAGGGAATTGGTTGGACACTTCAATGGCAAAGTTTCCGTCTCAGAGGAATAGGGCAAATCGAGAGCAAAGAAACCTGCATACAACAAAAACAAGTTATTCAAGAGAGGAGTAGAAGCAAAGGGGGGAAATAACTGTTATGCTATATCTGAAACTTAAAACCCCCAATTTAGGGTTTCAGATTTTCGATTGAAGAAGATAACGGACCATACCGCTAACTTCAGATGGATTTTGCACTCCCTCAGCAGCCGATCGTCTAAGCCAAATATGTAAACCTTACACTATGAAATAGAAACCTAAGAGGCAGACCCTAGATATGAAGGTAACAACATAAAAATTAGAAACCTAAGCTCAATAATATGAGTAAAACACAGACGAAGAACAAGAAGAAGAAAACACATAAAGATGACCAAACACACCTTGAATACAACATCGGTTTTTAGATGGCTATCGGCTACGATTGTCTTCCATGCAAAGCGGGTAAATGTGTGACAAAAGAAAACACAACTGAGAAGAAGAAGAACGAAATCTCACCTCGCGTTTTCACTTTCACAGGAGAGCGTCGATCGGCTTTCAGCGAATGAGGGTAAAGTGAGAGAAAAAACCGATAAAAGTTGATTCACCCTGATTCTCTACCTTTTATATGAACCTTGGAATCCCTTGACTCGATTTCGGATTTACCTATTCAGGTTAATCCACTTGAGTCCTGGGCTTTAGTGTAAATGGGTGATACAGTTGAACACATTGACTTCGGACTAGTTGCCTTAAAATATGAACCAAATGGTTTAATTTAAATGAGAACCTGAATACCTGGAATCTGATCCGATGGATAATTTGAACCAAACGCCCCCTTAATGTACCCATAAAACAAGGAAAAGAGGAAAGAAAAAGATCAAGTGATAAAAGACACTCATCACAAGATCAAATTGATGTCCAATGTATACAATTGTATGGTAGATCTTAAACGTTTTTCAAAAGTGTGTGGTCCCCACATGCCGTCCCTCCTAAAGTGGAAACAAAAATGAAAAAAGGGGGGGTGGGGAAATTGGGGGGTGGTGGGGTGGGGGGGTGGGGCAGAGAAAGAGTAAACAAGCAAAGAAGAGATTCTCATTGCCTACTAAATGAGTACAATACGATATCTCCTTTTCATCACCTACCTAACCATAATTATGAAAATGGAATGAGTGGGACCCACAGATATCTCCTTTTATAGATTATGAGCTCCATCTTATGAGGAATGAGGACAATGCATAGGGATTGTCATCGTATGGTTCCATGAATCGAAATTGGAATGTTGGTTCCAGTCGGAATTGGATGGATTCGATTCTAGTTAAATCCTAATTCAAGAAATCACTCAATTTGGATGATTCTCGGATGATTCCGGCCAATTATCCAATGCACCCCTAGTTTTGCAGAAGAGGCTGTTTCTAAGTTTTAAACTTGTGACCAACATGTTGCAATAGTGCAACTTAACTATTGTGCCATGTAGGGGTGTCAATTCCTAAACCGAACCGGTAAAATCGGCCAGACCGAACCGATAACAACCTAGATTGAACCGAACCAAAGCCTTATTGGTTCAGTTCGGTTTCGAGTATTGCAACCCCAAAACCAAACCGAACCGCACCGAAAACCGGATGAGCCCGAAACCAAACCGAAACCAGCTCAAAACCCAAACCGAAACCGAAACCAAACCGGTAAGAAACCGAAACACTCCAAAATTCATTAAAAAAATCAAAATTTGCATAGTTTTGTATACATTTGTATGGAAAGTCGAATCCAAACTAGACAAAAAACCAAAATCAACCCGGTTACAAATCAATTTAAGAAACCGCAACAGTTCAGCATTTGGTTGTTTCCTAATGGCTCCATACCGGTTTAAAAAATCGATCCAAACCGAAATGAACCTGATAAATCCAAACCGGTACCAACCCGAACCCAAACCGCACCGAAGCCGACACCAGACCGAAATCGATAAATCCTTAATGGGTCGGTTTCGGTCAGTTCCAAAGTCACACCGAAACCGCAACAACCCAGACCGTTGACACCCCTAGTGCCATGGGCTCACCCACTTATGATGTCTTGTATTTTGTCACAGTTTAATCCAGGGAATACTAGTCCAGTCCCCTGATAGAACGGCGGTCCCGCTTGTCGGTAAGTGGGCCGTGGGGATTGCGAGAGTTACTTTCTCTATAAGTAATTTTGAGAGGTGTGAAGACGAGCGTTGTAACCCTATTCTCCATTGATAGTAAAGTAGAATCTCATCTCACCGAAGACGTAGGCAATCTTGTCAGACCTCGTAGACCTATGTGTTTGTTTTTTTGTTTTACCACTACCTTCTATGTCAGGGTTGCGTTTCTACAAAATCGATAAAGGTCGATCATGTTGTTGATTCATGATTCTAGCATTTTCTGACCAAATCCGATTCAAGATTAGAGATGCCAATTGGTCAATTTGGTCCAGTTTTTGGTTAGAATGGCCGATTTCGACAACAAAGGGGGCATAATAATTGGCCCGCACCTTCATTGATTCCTCCTTTGGCTCACAACACATGAGTGGTTTGCTTATCCCTCTTCCATAAACAAATAAGGGAAAACTACTTGATTGTGTGGTCTCTGCACCCCGACACATGGGTATGCAAAACTACTACCTCACCTCAGTGAAGTAAAAAATTTCAATAGTGTTAATGTGCAAAAAATCATTTGCGGGGAGACAATGAATGCCAGTGAAGATCCAACGGTTGGGGTGCATGCCGGGATTCTCCTAGCCGTTGGATTCTCAGTGCTGCTCACCTCTCACCGCAGACAAATTGAGCCCATGTTAACGCTCCCACATGCACTCCCTTTAGTGATGGCTTGGTCCCCTTCCTAAAGGACTACGTGTGGCCCAGAAGTCAGAAACCTAAAAACAATTAAAAAGAAAAGTACCTCCGATGATGAATGGCGAAAAACAATCAGAACTTATGAATTATGACGTTACGTCACCATAGCTGAAGGTCCATCATCCATTAACTACTATGTATATTATGTTGGTTTACGAAGTTTGATGGACATACATATTTAACACATTGATCATTGGTCCTCTCCCACTATGTTTGCCTATGTGGACCAATCAACCTATCTAGACCGTATATGATGGGTGAATTTCTTGATGAATGATGTAGCTCGGAAGTTTGACTCACCCAAGCTAAATTGTTTCTATCGATCCTAACCGGATGATTATAAAGTACTCCCATTTCCTATAATATTTTACTTTATCCCAGTGAGATGATAAAATATCAGAGCAAAATCATTGCTATTTTCGACCGCAACTAAATCAACCATTCAGCTTGGGCTTGGGGAAAGAATTGGCAGGACCAAGGGTTTTAAATTCGGAATTGAGGAGTTGAATTGGATGAATAAGTCTCAAAAACCTTAGAATTGGTCTCCCAAATCTAAAACTTAATGATTTCATCTCAAAAATCTTAGAATTGATCACTCCTAAACATTTAGAATTGGGATCGATTCTAAATCCAATTGACTGATTTGATCAATCTAATTTTGATTTTTTAAACCATGGCCACAATGTTAAGAGTACTATTTTCATCTTACATGGAGTTCTTTATTATTTTTCTCTCATATTATAAATATTTTGGACTGTGTGAATGATCCAATTTTTCGTACCACCATTAGTGTGGCATGCAGATTCCTTCAAACATCATGGAGAACCCTCTCTCATTTTTCAAACTTGAAATAATGAATTTTGATTCTAAATACAAATTTTCGCACCACAATTACTTAAAAGAAAATTATAAATCATGCTGAATTACATTGCATGCAGCATGCCTTTTGCACACAATAAATCTGGGGAAAAAAAGAGCCCCATGAGTCCATGACGCTAAAGTGAGGATTCATTTCATCTTCTCTGACATAATGAGCCGTGAGTCTATACTCTCTCTCCTCATATAAAATCTGGGTCCCATATTGAATAAATCCATCTCTTACTCTCTTGTTGGTTTGGTTTCCAATCTGACATTGTGGGAAATCTCTACCCACAAATTTATAAGGGGTGAGAGTTCTTGAGTAAGCACAATGGCCCATGCTAGATTTATTTATTTTTTGGAGAGTGTTCTTGTTTGTCTTTTTTTTTTTTTTTTTTTAGTGATCGGTTAGATGTAGTGAGCATCTAGACGCACGTCTCCCAAGGGGCTCCAGCCACCCAATGCTCACTACACCGGTGCAGTGGCTATAGACGATTTTCACGTTAATGTCCTCCACAGTTTGTCTCTCTCCTCTATCTATAAAGGCCATTTCACATGGATTGTGGTGGAGTCTGTGCTCCCCTACAAAGAATATTATTCCTTTTCTTTTTCTTTAAAATAATTAATAGAAAAAGGAAAATAACGTTTTCTAGCCATGTGGCTCTTGCATAGTGAGGAGACGCACATGGGCATCAACAGAGAGTGAATTTTTTAGTATTTTACAAGGAATGTTGCCCTCTGTGTCTTGGCATAAGGGACACATGACCATGAAACTTTTTTCTTCCTATAAATGAAGGGAGATGATTCTTGAAGGTAGCATCACCTCCACCAGCACATGGATCAATGGCAATACCAATAAAAGCATCAATAGGGGTGAATTTTCTACATTTCATGATAAATGGGGTAGTCACTTTACTTTTCGCTATCTCGACATAGAGACTATGCTGTGTTTTAGGTTTCTTTTTAGGTTTCAATTTAAAGAAAGTCAAATGAACAAATGTACCATTACTCCACTTGGTTAGGGAGACTTTTTCCATCAATTAATTATGTTTTGGATAGTTTTATACGCCACATCAGTTGGTAAGAAAAATAAAAGATATGCCACATCATTTTCAACGTGGTAGAAACCTCTCTGACAAAGGATCTGTCTCCAATTGCTTCGTCTTAACTAGAGTTAGGCACCCAAACACCAACTAAACAAAATATGATATCTCTCTCTATCTCTCTCTCTCTCTGCAGGATGTTTCGTAATTTCGGATCAGTATCGGTAAAGATCGATCCGATATAGATCCCACTGCTATGATTCACGGGTAAAAAGATAATTAAAACCGATATTTTAGAAAAAGAAAAGGATAAATCTGTCAAGAAAATGGTTTTTTGTATTGAAATCGACCCGCTATGGATTGATACAGCCTATCTGAATCAGTATTGATTCCACGAGCCTAGAGATGTATTGTAGTTGCTGTGCTCTAACTAAGGTTTGAGAACTTGGTATTGAGAATGGGATCAATCAAGGCATATATTAATTCGGATTAATTAGATCAGACAAAATACCTCTAATTTCAGATTTAAACCAATTTTTTTTACCGCTTAACCATTCATCCATACGATCCATTGAACAGGACAAGAATCAGGATCAATCAACGTGGTAGGCATCATTTGATAATGTTTTGTTTCTGCCGTTTCTGTTTTTTCTTGTTCCTAGAAACAGAGAAACAACCTAAAAAGCGTTTGATAAAGTTGTTTCGTTTCATCAGTTTCTAGAAACATAAATTAAAATTTATGCCTCTTTGCAATTCTATAAACGTCATTTCTAAAAACGAATTTGAGAGAGAAAAAAAGACTATTGTGCCAGATAAATCTCCCAACTATTTAAACCTAAAAAGAAACAACCGAACCCTCTCTCCCTTTTGGACATCCGAAGATACTATTGGGATTTTTAGTGGCATTATATTTGCAAAAAAAAAAAAATTAAGAAATAGGTTTAAGACACCGTTTGACAACATTCCATTTCTGTTGTTTCTGCGTTTTCTTGTTCTCAGAAACGGAGAAACAACCTAAAAAGTGTTTGATAAAGTTGTTATGTTTCACCCGTTTCTAGAAACATAAATCAAAATTTATGCCTATTTACAATTTTAGAAACGACTTTGACGAAACAAGTCCGTTATAGAAACGAATTTTATAGAGAAAAAAGGTTGTTGTGCCCGGTAAATCTCTCAACTATTTAAACCTAAAAAGAGGCAACCGAACTCTTTCTCTCTTTTGGGCATCCGATGATACTATTGAGTTTTTTAGTGGCATTATGTCTGCAAAAAACATTTTGAGAAAGAGGTTTATCAAACACAAAAAAATCAATTTTTATTTTCGGAAAAGTGAAAAACCATTTTTGTTGTTTCTAGACACAGAAACAGTAGAAACATTATCAAACAATATCATATCAAACAACAAAAAATCCGTTTTTCTTTCCGAAAACGTGAAAAGTCGTTTCTGTTATTTCTAGACAACAATAGAAATGTTATCAAACAATGCGATAGATGTCAATCCAATCCAACCCAATTTCTCAAACCATCAATCAAGCTCCAATTTAATTACAATTCCGAATTTACCAAAGGTAATGCCAAGGCTTCTTAGTCACTGCTGACTCCATGGTTAGGTGAACGACTACAACAGCAGATGACTATCAGAGGCTAAGTTTGAATTCTCATTCCCTCTCTCTCTCTCTCTCTCTCTCTCTCTAAGATCAGCCAACAACCTCCAACCACTCCTTCTTGTCTTTACAGTATTTGCTGTTAAATATATGAATCAAACCATCAATTTCCACCATTGCCGAGACAGATTTGGAAGCCATAGTAGTAACTCCTTAGCGGCAATTTTATTATCATTTCAAATGGCTAGTCGTAGACAAGCAAGGGATCAAGATGAGCGAGCTGGGGCTGAAATCGTGAAAGGTACCAACGCCTGCCATCGACATTCAATGGAGCTTCTACAAGAACTGGGATTCCCCAAAGGAGTCCTTCCCCTGCAAGAGCTTGAAGAATGTGGAAGGGTAAGAGAAACTGGGTTTGTGTGGATGAAATCCAAGGCTCCTTATGAGCACTTCTTCGTCGCAACCAATACCCGCGTGAGTTATGCTACTGAGGTGACTGCGTATGTGGAGAAAGGGAAGATGAAGAAGATGACAGGGATTAAGAGCAAGCAGATGTTGCTTTGGATACCCGTTACAGAGATGTGCATCATTCAAACAGAGCAAAAAGAAGAAGCACTGGTAAACCACAAGATACACTTCAAGACACCAATGGGGATTGGTAAGTATTTCCCCATCTCTGCATTTATGACCCAAGAAGAAAAGAACGAGTATCTTCAGATCCAGACCAAGACCCAGCCCCAACAAAATGCCGTATTATATATGAACAAGTAATTCTTCCCTATTGGAAGGAGACAGGGATGAGGGATCTATATTCATAATGGAGATAGCTTCTGTAGTTGGCTTGTTTTCGTAATTCCATTTAAATCATAGTTACATGTAATATTTATTTTATGGAACAGATTTTTCTTTTTTTTTCTTAAGTTCTATTCACGGACATGAATTACATAAGGCTAGAAACCAAGTAATATAATTCAATTATAATGTCTTATGTGTCATTGACAGAAGTCATAGAACCTTCTATCTAGAGAATGGATGAAACCATAGCAATCCCTAATAATAATTCTGTCAAGACAACAAACATAACATAGGGGCAAAAGAAATGCCATATGCTTTTTTAACTGATAAGCAAATGTCAGCCTGAACCTACCCTAAGCCAACATGGTATGGCCCAAGATTTTCAGCCTGGAGTCAGGGTTGCCGACCTGGGCTCAGGTTGAGGCCTTGGACTCAGCCGATCTGGTGCAATCCAATCCTGATTTATATAACGAGCTAATGACCAATTGACTTGAGTATATAACCTCACTTTGAAAACCCTATACTCACTTTCCACCAAAAAAAGAAAAAAACCCTATAAAATTTTTCCTCCCTTCTACTCCCTGAAACCATGGCTGATCTCTTTCCCTTCCCTTGTTCTTCATCCATAGAAGCCCCCCACTAACTATATACTTCACCCCATCTCTTCTCCCTCCTTTTGTTTTCTACATCTTTGTTGCCATTCCTTGGCATTGTTCCCTCTCCCATTTATTTTTTAATTTCCATTTTTATTTGGGCATGTAATATACTCCGGTACTCTCCATCCCTATTTTGATGAAAATCTGGGCATTGGAATCAGTTACCTGGTCATCTTCTATGACAGGAAATCGCCTGTGTTTGGTTCTTTCCCAAGCTTGGCAGCCTCCTTGCGATCACTCCTTGCAACCTTAGCCAGGGTTCTCCATAGCGACATCACCCTAAGATTAAGTGCTTAGATTATTACCACAAAAAAAGTGCTTAGATTAGTCTTGATTGGACCTCAAATTGGACGGTTGGGATTGTCCTGATAGAGATCAAGGTTTAAAGCATGAGGTGGGCTTAACTGTTTTCGTTGAGGCTTGAACATGCATCTCAGTCCCTAAGATATCAAAAACTTTGATAATCAGGGCCAATTAGGATCATCCAGCCCGACTCTGAAGAGTAGGATTTTTCAAGCCTTGAGTCAAGGTTGGGCCGAGCCTGGCCCCAACTTAAGGGACTTAAGATTAGGTTGGGGTTTGAAAAAAAAAGGGCCTAACCTGACCCTATTTCATCTCTACTCGTAGCTGCCAATCAAATGGTATTAACTTTTGTAACAACTAAACAAATAGCATTTTCAATTTGTCTAACTTTCCACTGGGATCACTTGATGTTTGTAACTGACAAGTGAGTGGATTTGGCCTAGAGGGTCTCTAGCCTTTCTTTCCGGCTCCAATTCTAGTTTCGACACTAGGCAATGGACCAATGAAAGCTATGACCAACCCCCATGATGATGAGTAGAGTTGGCAAGTGAAGATCCACCAATGCAAGCAAGGTTCTCCAAAAGAGATGAAGCATTTTTTGAAGGTCGAACTTTGAACTCAAAACTTTGAGGGGGCTACCCTACCAAAAAAAAGTACCATAATGCTCACATGAGTCGCATCCACCAGAAGAAACAAGCATTTGTAGGTAATAATACTAATGAAGCTATCAACCTAGAAAGTTACAAAAGAATTTGAAAAATGAGAAATGAATTCATATTTATATGAAATCACAAGTTAGCCTTAAGAAACTTCAGCATCCTAAGAGAAATTGATCCTAAAAATATAAAATCACATGCATGTATATTCTCATAGCTTTGAAGTTGTCTCCTTTTCTAGAAACCAAGTCCAGTGAAACCATTTGAACACATGCATATCAGAACTTCAACCATTGTTATCAAGTGCTAGCTCCATGTCAAAGAAGTTGGATAGCTCACAAGTTTGGGGATCCAAACTCAAATGCTTAAGTTATTATCTGAAAATGGCTTGAGTGTATATGAAGATATCCAAAGTTCTCAAATCTAATCGATGAGGAGTTATTCTTAACACTCTCCCCACTTGTAGCTGGAATGAAATTGTAATAGCATAGACGTTGACAAATAAAAGCATGTGCAATCCCACACAATGGCTCTGATACTACAATAAAAAACATGTACAGTGTCTCCGATATAATGTTAAATAAAAATAGCATTCACTTGCATAAATATCACAAGGAAAAACAAAAATTTCTATGATACCGAGTTAGATTTTATCCTAGAAGTATAAACAACTAACCATGAATCCCACTCCCCGACTACTGTGAGATATCAATACTCCCTCTCATGCATAGGCATGATACCTGTGAAATGATGCACAATGGTAGGATCAAAATCGGAGAAGTTGGAGGCATAACATGACTTACGTAAAATTAGATTTCAAACTCGAGCTTGGAAATTGACGAGTTTATTGGCCTGTGGACCCAATGGGTTTGTGGAGTGTATAGAGAATCTCTGGACTACATACTTAGTTGTGCAGTTTGTGCAATCACGCTACATGAAATGGTTATGTGAAATGTAAATGTGATAGATTGCAAGGACGATCTTGCTTATAGATATTGAAACATATACATGATGCATAAAACACAACATAACATAACAACAACTGCCTAGCGCAGTTGGTGAGATGTGGTGTGCAAAAAATCCATGCTCACCAGGAGGTCTCAAGTTTGAACCCGCCTTTTAACAACCCTCCAGATGTAGCTATGCCCATCTGTGGCTCATTTTATTTGTATTCCTCTTAAGTACATTTAAAATACTAATTTTAAAGAGGACCCGTTGAAAGTTAAATAGGTTGGGTCTGATTATTATTCTTACCATGCCTACACTAGCTAGGCCCGTTTAGCTAAATAGACGTTTATGATGCAGCCCTAGAAATTGACCGAATCCAATTAGACCCAACCGAGACCGGCCCAACCCAACTGATTGACAACCCTAGCTGGAACCCCAGCAGCAACTTTTTTTTTTTATTTTTGAAAAAAATATCATACTTGCGACTTGTGAGATTACTGATATATGGAAGGACGCAACATGTGTAGGTGGTGAGAATTAAGATTGGGTCCCTCTTCTCTGGCATCCCAAAATGGCGAGAGCCGCCACCGGTACCTTCCATTTTCCATGTTTGGATGGTCCGTACATTTCTTATCAGAGGATAGGAATAGCGGAGACGCATTTTGGCGGAGGACTAAGAGGGGCTCTTCTTCTTCCCCACCCCTTCCATCCCATTACCTGGACGAGGAGGAAGAGGACGATCATGGCAGTTGTTCGTCCATGTAAAGCTTCATCATCGCTGGAAATAATCGGCGGTACTGGCAATCCATGGGCGTCGGTTCTCAAAACGCTACAGCGTCCATACGAACCATTCCCGCTTATATGTTGGAACCGCCACATCGAGACCATCTTTGCCGCCTTCTTCCGTTCCCTCCCCGACGTCAGATTCCGGAGGGAGTGTTTGAGGACGAAGGATGACGGCGTTGTTGCTCTCGATTGGGTCTCTGGTGACGATCGTCTCCTTCCGGCTGAATCTCCGGTTCTAATTCTACTGGTTCGCATTATTCACTCACTCTGCTATTACTCAGATTTTATTTTTTCTCTAGCTTTGAAGAATTTGCGGCATTATTTAGGTACACGAAGAGTAGACTGAAGTAATGTAATTGTGGTTTCAATTTCAAATAATTTTGATTTTTTCCAACTCATAATCCTATGTAATCCTCAATTCATACGAAAATGGAATTGATTCTGAACTTTCATTCCAGACTTCTATCTGTTGATACTCGTTACTCTTAGTGGTTAAGCGAGTGAGAGTGTTTGTCGCGCACTACAGCTTGACATTTGTAGTTGCAGCCAGGTCTAACGGGAGGCAGCGGTGATACTTACGTTCGGCATATGCTTGTTCGAGCAAGAAGTAACAGGTGGCGCGTGGTAGTGTTTAATAGCCGTGGCTGTGGAGATAGCCCTGTTACCACGCCCCAGGTAATAATCATAGTTCTTGGCCTCAGCTTACATTTCATGGGAATTCAAGTCCATCCATAACCTTTAAATCATATTTGTTTTTGTAATGGATTTCAATGTTTCTTTAAGATTCATTGTTGTTGTTGTTGTTTATTTGTCTGCGTGTATTTTCTTTTATTTTTCCTTTCAAAACTCATTCATATTTATGTGATGGAATTTCATTTCTTAAGAAGCTAATTAATCCTTTCCAGTACTACCCATCCCCGAACTATTTTTGATAATTTACTCTTATTCAGTAATATCAGGAGAATACAATTTCTAATAACTTTTTTTCTCCCTTGTCCAACCCAACTTAAGGCCTGAATGAATCATAACTTTATAAAGAATTTGAGTTACTTGCTATTTGAAGTTCAATCTAATCACCACACACCAGTCAATAAATACTTTGTTTTATTTTCCTGATTTCATGGCTTCAGTAATTACTTTTAAGTATTAGTTGTTTCTTAAAATCTCAGGTCGGTTGTTTTGTTTCCCATTGTTGCAAAGTGGAAAAATTGCCTACTTAACATAAAATTGGAAAGCCCAAACTGTCCAATGTAATGGTTAACTGGCCCCTAACCCCCCCCCTCCTCCCCAAGGCAAATATATTGTACAATACCAATCTCTGCAGATCCTTTTCAGACTTGGTGAAAACTCTCTCTCGCTCTCTCTCTCGGGGGGAAAACTCAGTCAAGAAAGCTCAATTATGAAAAACTTATTGCAGTTGTCTTATAATTGTGATATGGTTCTGAATCTGAACTTTTGGGTTTCTATGCATATGCCTGTCTGGTGATTGGTTTTATGATTCATTTACTGATGTGCAGTTCTATTCAGCTTCATTTATTGGAGACCTCGATTTAGTGATAAAACATGTTGGAGATCGTTACCCAATGGCCAATTTATATGCTGTTGGCTGGTCTCTTGGAGCCAATATTCTTGTTCGATACTTGGGTCAGGTAAGATCTCCTTCAACTTATGTCTTTCTCTAGGCACCCACCTTTTTTTTTCCCTACTCTATGCTATTCTAAGGGGGAGGGGAAATGTGAACCAGAAAACTTGAACCCAAGACCTCCTGGTAGCTATGGGCTTCCATAGCACCACAAGCTACCAAGTGCGCTAGGCACTTGTTCACAAAATACATGGAAAACTCTCCATATTGCACTCAGGGAGATTTGAACCAAAGGCCAAATCTTTTTTTAGTAACCCGACAACCAGTGGGCCATTAGACCCCTTTTATAGTCTGATATTTTGTGTAGACTCTAGATTTAAGGAGAACTTACAGCTCCCTCCTCCCTCGCCCCTCTGTACTCTCTTGGCTATTCACTTTCTCATGCAAAATGTTTGCTTGTTTCTAAATAAAGTGCACATTCTTAGCTCACCCCATTTAGTTAGGACAAGGCTGAGTTTCTTAGTAACCTATTTACATTTTATATTGTGGGTAAGTTGTTCTTGGTTATGTAACTAAACTGATGTGATGCAGTATGTCACTACATTTATGTGTAAGCAAAGTAGCAAACATGACAGTGTCACACCCATTTTTGTGATATTATTGCCAATGTGATTGAAACTTACATGGAATATGGGGGCCTATTTATTTCTGAACCTCACTGTTTCAAATTTATACAAGTTCAATCGGGATGCACACAATTTTCAGCTGCTTCATTTCTTTAATAATTATTAGCAGCAGTCAGTCCTCTGGCATTGATTTAACTTGGTAGTGCCTGGTCTATTGGAATTCAAAAGTCTTGTATGGTCGGCGAGATTTTATTGGTAATTTGTTGACCAAGACTAATTTTCAGCCAGAATTTTTCTGGTGATGTTACTCATAGACCAAAGACAGAAATTGACATGGAGGTTACTCGTATAATTAGAGTGGGGTGGCTGAAATGGGGAGGTGCTTTTTGAGTGTTTTTTTATTGGTGCATTTGTGCATACAACTGAAGCTCAAGCAAACAAAGAAACAACAATTAAGTAAAATAAGTATAGCTGAGATGATGATGTTGAGGTGGATTAGTGGCAAAACTTGAAAAATACAATTAGAAATTAGAGTATTCAAAGTAATTTAGGAGTGGCTTCAATAGATTTCGGTTGAGGGAGAATCGTTTGAAGTAGTTTGGGCATGTACAATGAATCCAATTAACTGCACCATTAAGGAGTGAAACGCTGCTGATTAGAGGAATTGAAAGAACAATTGGGTAGGCTGAAATCACCTTGGGAGTAGTGCAATGAGATATGGATGCCTCTAATATGACCTTAGGAATTGAATGCTGAAACAGGGTTCATGTAGCCAACCCCATTTAGTTGGGATAAGGCTTTGTTGAATTGTTATGTTTCTAGGGATATATTTATTAGATTGGACCAGGGTTTAGTTATTATGTTTGATTAGCCAGAGTTCCCTAGGCTTCCACTGTTCTGTTTGTAACATGTTCCTTTGACAGACTAACTATAGCTCCTTATGTTTGTTAATTTCTTCTCTCTTCTTGCAGGAATCTAATAGTTGCCCACTCTCTGGGGCAGTATCCTTATGTAATCCATTCAATTTGGTCATTGCCGATGAGGATTTCCGCAAAGGTTTTAATATCATTTATGACAAAGCTCTTGCTAAAGCTCTTCGCAAAATTTTCAAGAAGTAATAATTGATGATAAAATTGTTTTAGCTTTCATCATGTCCTATTGAGTTACCCCAAACATTTGTAAATTTAGTCTGCATATCAATCTCTGTGCAGACATGCTCTCCTTTTCGAAGATATTGGAGGTGAATATAACATTCCATTGGTTGCTAATGCTAAATCTATCAGGGAGTTTGATGAAGGATTAACACGGGGTATGTATACATGAAATGGGAAAGTAAAATATCCGTCAAACAGGTTGCCAATAGCTAATATTACCTTTTTAGCTGTTTGCAGTCTCATTTGGTTTCAAGTCAGTAGATGACTACTATTCCAATTCCAGCAGTTCAGACACTATAAAACAGGTGCAGAAGCCTCTGTTATGCATCCAGGTAATGATCAAGCATTGTGTATCACTGACATCTAACTAAAGCCTAATAATTCCTGAACCTCCAAACAGATTTGAAAATCTGAACTGTGTCAGCATTCATTTGGAGGTTAAATCTTAGGCAAACATTCTTACTGCATATAAATCCTATTAACATTGTCGAATTATAGTAGTAGCATTATATCGTCATATATGACAAAGTAAGGGGTACTCATTAGTCCAACTACTTCAGTTTAGCTACACAAAACTTGTTATGCAATCCCACTATCTAGGCCTTATTCTTGTTTAAATGGGTTAGCCAAAGGTTCTGTGCCAGCTGGCCAAGATCCAGGATTTGGGATAGTAAAGAAAAAACAATCACTGAGCTTATTTGTCAATGACCTTATTGAATATTTTTTTACTCGCGACCTCTTTGAGACTATTGATTGTTTGTAGATCCATTTTCACCAGAATACTTCCAACATTGCTGGAAGTGCTTGTAGAGTCCACATATGAAACTACATTTTTTTCAATACATTTCCCCATACAATTTTATTTTGGATAAGTGAATGCTAGCTGGCTTTTCCCTGATATGCAGGCTGCTAATGATCCAATTGCACCATCTCGAGGAATTCCTCGTGAAGATATCAAGGTATGGTGTTCACAAAGCCATATGGAAGTTTAGTGTTGCTGTAATTTGATCTTAGTAGCTTTTTCTGCATGCAATTCCAGTTCATTTATATTTGAGTTGGGTGGTTTGTTTCTTTTCTGCTGGTTTACTTCATTATCTTTTACAGCTTCTGAGGTCTGAGGTAATGACAATCGGTAGACGCTAGTGGACAATATCTTGGGGGTGTTAATATGGGGGCATCATTTCTGCTTTTTTTTTTTTAATTGCATTCACATTTTTTTTCCCTGCCTCGTTGATATCATTTAACAGTGAAGTACATATAATCACATGGGCATCTGGTGATTTAGATCAATATGAAAGCTTGCGGGTAATGGCATGGCTAGGAATAGATGCAGTACTGTTGATCATGGATAGCACTTAGCTTTGACCAGCAAATCCTAGGGAGAAGGAATCATTCTTAAGAGTGGTCCTAGAAAATCCAATTGCTGAACTTCGATACAATTCATCCAGCCATGTGGGAGTTACTTGAGCGGGTCCATGTGATAGAAGATATTACACTGATCTCATTGGTCAAATTTTGGCCTCAAACAAGTAGGGGAAGTGCCTCAAAAGCTAGTGTAAAGTGATACTGTATTTACAAAAAAGAAAAAAAAAAGGTATATTATACATGAATATACAAATTTTCATTTTGTTGGAACATGAATACTTGACTTTGTTGACTAGGGAACAAATTAAATGTACATAACGTGCTACAAACTATATTACGAGTATTCATAGTTGTCAGTGTTTCCTTGTATTGATGGGTATGCGATGATGTAATCTAGCTGAACAGAACCAGCAATTTACAAACTCCAATCCTAGGAGAAGTGCTTTTATTAGATACAGTCACCACTGTTAAAACATTTCTGCAATCTGTGAACCATCAGAATTTATAGTAGTTGCCTTTACCATACAGCTAGTACATATTCCTATTGATCCCGACTAGTAAAGTTGTGGACCCCCATATAGGCCAGAAATCAGTTGGAAGTTCTGTTATTGCTGCTTGGGTTATCTGATCAATCCATTTCCTTGCTTGAGTGTCTCCCAGATTTTTTCTGTTGACTCCAATAGTCAACATCATAAATTTATATTGTTTTGCCATAGATTATTGGAGCATCTAATTTGGTCTGTTCAAAATTGAGCTTTTAACAATTTTTTTCCAAACTAACCACAGAACTACTAATTTGAGTAATTTCTATCCGTAAGCTTTCCACACACTACTTTCCAAATCATTTAGACATCCAACACCCTTCCTGAAGTTTCTAGAAACCATTTTGGAAACTTGAAAAGCTCATCTATGACTCTTAGGCACAAAATTCTATGAACAATTGAAAACATCTCCTCCAAAGAGAGCTTCTCATGATTGATTCTAACGGGACTGTCTAAATGACATCTCTATAGGTGTATTTAGAACTTAACACCTTTTAGTTGCCCCTTGTCTTATTCCACAAAGTTCTTTAAGTCAATAGTAAAAAGTGGTTCTCATAAAAAAATGAGAATGACTTATCATTTCATTATCAAAATCTATCATTTTTGTGCACAATTTTCGAGTTCACATGTGAAAAGACCAGATTCACCCTCATTGGAAAAAAAAATGTTTTACTAAATAGGCAACTAAGGTTACAAATTATTTAACACCTTAAGTGGTGTCAATAAGAAATCCCTATTCTAATTATTGAATTATATTCCTAAAGCTTTCCACAAACAATGTTCGTATCTTTTGGAATCCAATGGCAGTTCTATGTTTAAGTAAATTACCCTCTTATCTCAAGCATGGGAGAACCCCCTTTGCTTTGTCAAGGAGGTGACAGTAGGGAAGCCAACTCTCCCATACATTCCTTCCTCTCTCAGATCTTCTTTGTGTCATTGTTTTGCAGTTGCAAGATCCTGTGTCTTCTAAAGTGAAACCCCTTAGTTTCTCATGTTCAAATTTTAAAAGATGCAGAATTTTGTAATCAAGATTTGCACCAGTATTTGTAAATATAGCATGGATGAAAGACCGTTCAGGCCTGGTGATTGATGATCTGAATGGTCTGACTGGTTCCAACAGTGTAAACAAGAAGAGATTAAAATAATGGGATGTTAATCTTCTGTTCAGGCCTTGCAGTTGCCAGCCAAATAATTCAATTGCCATTTTTGGCAACCTTCCCAGCCCTTACCCTTGTTCCCAATTCTGACTCTTCAGTGTGCAGAAAATGCTCCTTTTTTTGTTATTTCCTAATGAAAATTATTACTTCTTTGTTTTCCAGGAAAACGCAAATTGTTTGTTGGTTGTTACCCCAAATGGTGGCCATCTTGGGTGGGTGGCAGGGGGAGGAGCCCCATTTGGGGCTCCTTGGACTGATCCTTTAGTGATGGAATTCCTAGAGCAACTTGAGAGAGGAAATCGTGATGTTTGTGAAACTGTAGCATCCTTTAGGCAATTGGATGCTGCACAACAATCTCTTGAGGGCTTGCATGAGCTAGAGGTGTAAGTTACAGATTATCACTCATTTATTTTGAAAATCTATTGATTTATTTGAATTGTAAAGTGTTAATTTGATGTGTAAAGATTGAAGCATGTGCTCCTTACAAGAGGCTCATGCACTTGCTACTAGCTTAGAATAGGATGATGATAGTATTATGAGATCCAATATCTCTGAGAAGTTATTTAAGGCCCATTTTTGCTCTAGATCAATCTTGTAAAAAATACTCTGGATCAGAGCCCAAGCGGTTTCGTAAATAAATTCTCTGCTCTTTTTATTTTTTATTTTGATACTTTCCTTTTGAGAGAACTACGAGAAAATAGGAGGGTAATGGTAAGAGAGTTTTACATCCCCTTCTACATGCTCACGCATTTAGATAAGGACAATATGTAATCTCACTAATTTTTAAATTTTATTGCAACATGATGGTCACAGGTTCAAACCTTGGAAACAACCTCTCTTGCAAAGCAGGGGTAAGGTTGTGTAAATTTGCCTCTCCCAAACCTTGCGGTAATGTGAACTTCGTGCAATGGGTTGCTCTTTTCCATCTGATGGAAGTAGAAGTGAAGGGAATTTGGAATCTTTTCTATCATTTTACTTAGTAATGAATGTGGAACTAACTCAGAAACTTGTTAGGCAAAAACTTAACAGAATTAGCTATATGGTAAATTCGATGGGGCCAAATTTTGTGTATAGAGATAGATGCCAAGATCCCCTACTCTGATGTAAAATTTCAGTCCAAATGAGTTTGCCAAGTGTCAAAATAGATGTTTGAATTTTAAGACAGTGGGAGAATGTACATAGTGGTCAAAATACCGTAAAATACCGTAAAAGTGTATGGACATACATAAGGATGCATGCCAAGATTGATTGAATTAGATTTGAAATTGATAAGTGGCTAATCCAAGGGATATACTAGCTATCCAGTGGTCAGATTTGCTATATCATCATTACATATGACATGAGATTGGCCACCAACCCTTCAAATGGGATAATAATTAAATTTGATTTCACTTTTCAATCAAAATACTTGGATTTGAATAGAAGAGTATAATTGGGCTACTTGCCTTCGTATATTTGTGTGTTAGGCCCAACCCATAAATCCATAACCAACCCCATTTAATCAATCCAAGTAGTCTCAAGTCTTTAAGCCTGTATCCATGGGCCATAAGAAGTCTCCAATCTGTATAATTTGTTAAGCCAATGCTTGCACACCCTGTGGGTAAACTGTTTTTTTTTTTTCTTTTTCTTTTTTTTTGGGGTTGGGGGGGGGGGGGGTTTTTGGTTTTCCCCTTATCCTGCAGGATTATAGGTAAGGAGTTACCCATACAAGGTTAGAGTAAAAACTTCACTTGTAGTCTATCAGCATCTTAGAAAAAAAAAAAAAAGATTTATTCCTCCACCCACAGTGAAAAGAGAGTATGGTGGTTGGATGCAACTTAGAAAGGGTATTTCTCTAAGAAGTGAAATATATTTTATAGAAAATGCAAATTTCCTTTCAGTTCCCTTGCAACTAATGGAACTTGAAAGAATGAGAAGCTACACCGTATTTGGCAAGAGATTGGGCAGCCCTAGTATGATATCAACTTTATTGTGGGTGAATCTTTGGAATCAGGTTCCTCTTCTCTGCAGGTAACCATCCCACCTATCTCACATCATCTATAGTGTGTGGTCCTCATACCCTAAAGATGGCCCCACACCTCATGGACGATGTGAGATGGGATGGGGATCCGGACTCGAATCCTTGGTCCTTTTTCCCATTTCTTTGGATTATTCTGCCTTTTATTGTCTTTCCCTTTGCCATTACCTTAGCTTCCAAACCAGTAAATAATATTTTGACCAGTATTATGAACTCTGGGGATCAAAAGTAATTCAAGGTTGTTTATTTATATATATTTCCCTGATAAAGTATTCAAGGATGTGGATTGAAAAAAGATATTTCAATACTCATGCAGGAGGGAAGGACAAGGACCACCGTAGTGAAGGTGGTGGGGGATCCCACTGTAATTGCTTGTGCTTATCCTTCGACAAGCCAGAACTCGATAAAGGAATTGGTTGTGTGATCTGGGAATCTTATATAGATGTGATGCTCAGATATAAAAAACAAGTCAGCCCGTGAGCCTAGTGGGGCCTTGTCTAACTTTCAGGTCTTCCTCACCACACCCACCTACCCCATACACTCTGGAGGATAAAGCAGGGGGGACAAACCCAAAAGCACCTTCCACTCTTTCACCTAAAGGGGTCCTCTACCTATGATCATGAGAGAGAGAGAGAGAGAGAGAGAGAGGACAAGCCCAAAAGTGGTTTCCACTCTTATCACATAAGGGGGTGTTTGGTTGGGTAAATCTTTGGGATGACATTCTTTAGAATGATAATTCTTAATTTTTGGAGTTGTTTGGTTCCACTAGGATGACCCTCATAAGTGAGCATCCTACTTCTCATGAATGACCATATTACAAAGGATGTGTTCCAAATCTGAGTTCACCTCAACACTTAAACTCAGATTTGAGCAACCTTTTTACCACCTAGTATAAAAGGAGAAAGCGGAAAGACATTCTTTACGGATGCCAATATCTCAACCCACGAGAAACATGCACTAGCCTTAAGGCAACCAAACGATTTTTCAAAAAGAAACATAATTCAGAAGAATGTCTATCAAAAGATTGACATTCATATCCGATACATACACCATTTGATATACCGAACCAAACACCCCCTAAAGTGTTCCTCCCCCTTTGATCAATCATGAATGAGAGAGAGAGAGAGAGAGAGAGAGAGAGAGAGAGAGAGAGAGAGAGAGAGAGAGAGAGAGATTGGATTGCACTCGACCTAGATCAGAATTGGAATTAGTATATTCATAGTATCTAGGGATTGTAACATAATCGACGTCAATGATAGCTTACTCTGAATCAGGTGGTCGTTTCTAAAGGTATTCTATTTTACTCTAGGGTCTTTGCTTATCAGCATTTAACTCTTTTTAATGACTTCACTTTGGTATCAGGTCATTCCTTCTACGTGAGGGTTGGGACCAAGGACTGGTACTCTGATACCATTGATATGTACAAAAAAAAAAAAAAAAAACCCATAGTGTGGCTTGTATGATGAAGAAACCCAAGATCATATTAATCCACATCAAATCCCTTTCATATCAATGTGAGATTCACTCTATATGATTGATATGTAATTGATGAGGCCATTTCTCCCTAACCACGGCACAGCCAAGGAGCGAACTAACGAATGCTGCACTGCTACCCTAGCCCTTCATCTACCCGAGCTGCCACCTTGGCCCTCTACCAGCCCGAGCTTTCACCTTGGCCCTCTGCCAGCCCGAGCCATCACCTTGACCCTCCACCAGCCCGAGCCGCCACCTTGGCCCTCTACCAGTGCGAGCCACCACCTCAGCCCTCCACCAGCCCGAGTTGTCACCTCGGCCCTCCACCAGCTGAGCCGTCACCTCGGCCCTCCACCAGCCTGAGTTGTCACCTTGGCCCTCCACCAACCCGAGTCACCACCTCGACCCTCTACCAGCCCGAGCCACCACCTTGGCCCTCTACCAGCCCGAGCCTCCACCTCGGCCCTCTACCAGCCCAAGCCACCACCTCGGCCCTCATCTGGCCGTGCTGCCACCTCGCCCCAACGTCAAGAAGCGAGGTTCCCAGAAACGTGCTCTCGTCCACTCCTACATTCAAGGAACGTAATCCCTGATCACAAGGACATGACTCTATCCACTACACGTCATCAGAGGTATCCACTTCTCCCACGTTGGCACTTCCGAGATGAGAGGGGGATATTCCCTTGGTATACCCCAGGATCTGGAATATTTCCAGCATTAGAGAGTTGTCCCTCTCCAGGACTCCACACCCAATAGAACTCTCCACGGACTTCCCCCTTTTCTCCATTCTACCAGTGGCCTACAAATACCAAGATAAGCCTCCATTGAAAGGGATCAATCACTTCTTTTAACTGAAAACTCTATTGAGTATCTTCTGTGAAAGGATCTGACTTAGGCATCAGAGAGTCCCTCGTCGGGTCAGTCTAGCTCTCCCCTGTCTTCTCTTCTGTGTAGATCAGCTGGAGCATTTGGAACTGCAGGGAAGATCGCCCGGTCAATTTTTACCACATTAGATTGGCGTTGTCTGTGGGAAACTGTTACAAAAAGCCACCCTAGATCAATGCAATTAAGAAGTGAGAAGGTTGTTTCCTCCACGACAATGTGAGTAAGGTCCACTCGTGATTTACCACTTGACCATCCTCATTCACCCCCAATGGTAGAACAGGAGGATGTCCCATCGGAGACCTCCCTATAAAGAACCCAACGAGCCCTGCCTGACACGACAGTTGCTCTAGGAGAGGGAGACCAGCATGAGCAAAACCCCCAGTAACTTCGTCATGTCCCATCATCCTGAGCGGTTCGCTAGAATATGGAAGAACAGATGCAGAGCCTGCAGCTGTAGGTGTTAGCAACAAACATTCTGGTACAAGACTTCTTACGTCAGTTCGGTTCGGCACTCCCTATACCCCAAACTGGCTCAGCTTAGCAGCCTAGGTTGGCTCTGGACAGGTGACCTCGTGACGAATAACCTGATAATAGTGTCACCCCTCAGTCAACAGCCAGGAGGGGATCCTCCAGAACGTCCCACACGATTCGCTCGGTGCCACCCCGATCTCCTACTGAGAGACACCGACAAGGGACCCTTTTTGCACGGAATGGGGGGGCTCACCGTTCTACACGTAATCGGAGCCCAGGGACACGTAATTCCCATAGATCCTTGGCAAAGAGATGCCAGTGTTCGCCACAAAGGCTTAAGGCACGCATCCACACGAAGAACGCAAGAACCCCTTGTAGAGAACAGCTCGGGAAGCGCCCCCTCATGGAGGTCCTCAAGGCTCGCCTCCTGGGCTATCTAGAGGCACACGAAGGTAAGGCCAGGATCGGATTGACAGGTGCCAAGACAGAGGAGGAAGCCCCAGAATGGCCGAGAGGGAACACCGCTCCCCACACAGTCGGGTTGAGGATAGGAGGGATGACCTAGAGAGCCGTATCCAGCATCTCACTGAGAGGGTAGAAGGAATGCAGAGGCAAAGGCACTCGACTGACATAATGGTAATCCCGACCCATAGTGTGCTATCTGATGAGTTGATAGATGTCGAGCTGCCCCCAAATTTTGTGATACCTGTCTTTAATGCATATGACGGCACCATGGACCCCTATGATCACCTCCCATACTACAGTTCGGCCATGATAGTCCATGAGAGGTCGGACGTAATTCTCTGCCAAGCCTTTGCGGCCTCATTAAAAGGGGCTACACTAGTGTGGATGTCAAACTTGCGGCCTCGGTCCATCTATAGTTATGAAGAGCTAACAAAAGCGTTCCTCACACGTTTCCAAGCTAGTATGATGCAGAAGTAAACTACGCAAAACGTGATGAACATGAGGCAGGGTGTAAGGGAGACAATAAGGGAGTTCCTTGCGCAGTTCACCAAGTGACGTTAGAGCTAAAAAACCTACTAGAGGAAGTGGCGTATAGCACATTGTGCAATGCGGTAATGCACCCCGATCTGGTCTAGTCCCTTGCCCTCGACTTGCCAGAGATAATGCTTGAGCTGCTAAGACGGTGCAATCAATACGCTAACATGGAAGAAGTCCTGGCCGCCAGGGGGATGGCTGATAGAGGCGACCAATCAGAGAAGGAGAAGAGGGGGCCTCTGAGGACCAAGGACGATTCTCGCGAGCCAAAGAAGAACATAATAGATCGATCGCTTGACACAGTCGAACCCGAGTGGTATGAACTCGATTGTTCGTGAACAAACCTACTCTTAAAGATCCAGGACCAGAAGTATTTTCGCTGACCCAGGCCAATGACAGCTAAGCCAGAGGAGAGAAACCTCAATCGGTACTGTCGATACCACTGAGACCATAGACATGACACTAAACATTTCAAGTCTCTGAAATGGGAAATTGATGAGCTAATCAAGGCAGGATACCTTAAAACGGTATTTGAAGCAGAAATAAGGGGGGAACTGGCCCGAGCTGAGGAGAGATGAGGTTGGGCCAAGCCATGATAGGACTGAGCCACCCAAGGAGCCCACCCCGGATCGAGCTGACACGTATGAAAACCAGCCGATGGGTCTAGCCATTCTGACAATCATGGGCGGATCCATAACGGAATCTGTCAGAAAAGTCAAAGCTCACGCGTGGTTCGTATGCATCACGGAACCGCCCGTCAAAGCCCTCAAACCGGATCCACCCATCATATTCTCTAATAAAGACTTGGAAGAGCTGAACTAGCCTCACAATGACGCCATCGTGGTTCAGTTAGTGGTGGCCAACCACCCCTTCCATAAGGTCCTAGTGGACACAGGAGCTTCCATTGATCTTATGTCCTACGAAGCCTTCATGAAACTAGGACTTGGCACCGGAGCTTTAAAACCGGCACCAGGACCCTAATACGGATTTTTGGGTACACCAATGGAGCTAGAAGGAGTTGTTGACCTACCAGTAACTATCGGCTAGGGAGCTCGAATTGCCACTACCATGGTTTCCTTCATGGTCGCCAAGATAGCCTCACCTTATAATGTAATCCTCGACTGACCTGGTCTCAATGACCTTGGAGTGATTGTGTCCACCAAGCATATGAAAGTCAAGTTCCCTACCAGCAATGGAATCGAAGAATGTCTGTCCAGACAAAAGGAATCCCAGGAGTGCTATGCCAACTTCATAAAGTTTGTCAAGAATTCATGCTCTGGCCTGGCATGTATAGTAGAAATCATCGATTACCGCGATGAAAGCCTCCTGAACTGAGCTGAGCTAGTTGAACAACTGTTGACTCTCCCTATTACTGAGGTCGAACCGTGAAAGACTGTTCAACTCAGAGCATCGTTGACTTCCCAACGTCGTGATGAAATTTTAAACTTCCCCGTTGAAAACTCCGATATCTTTGCATGGAAGGCTTCTGACATGCCAGGCATCTCAAGGGTCGTAGTCTAGCACAGTCTGGATTTTAGTCCTAGCTTCAAGCCTGCAGCAGAAGTGCAGGAAATTTATGACTGAGCGGAACACCTCATCAACGAGGAGGTTAAAAAACTCCTAGCTGCAGGATTCGTGAGGAAAATAAAATACCCAGCTAGCCAATGTAGTCATGGTTCCGAAGTCCAATGGGAAGTGGAGGATCTACATGTACTACATCGACTTGAACAAAGCCTGTCTCAAGGACTGCTATCCCTTGCCCAGGATTGACTACCTTATAGACTCAACGGTAGGCCACAAGATGCTAACTTTCATGGATGCATACTCCGATTATAACCAGATAAAGATGAAGGTGGAGGATGAGAAAAAAATTGCATTCCTCACCACTCAGGGCAATTACTGCTACACTGTAATGCCCTTTGGCCTCAAGAAAGCCTGAACCACGTACCAAAGGATGGTTAACGCAATGTTCGTGAGCCAGATAGGAAGAAACATGGAAGTTTATGTAGATGACATGCTAGTCAAGAGTGCAAAAGTAGCTAATCATATGCTAGATCTGAAGGAAGCCTTCGAAGTTCTGCGACGGAACCAGATGAGGCTAAATCCTGCCAAGTGCGCATTCGAGGTGACTTCTGGGAAATTCCTAGGCTTCCTAGTGTTGCAAAGGGGGATAGAGGCAAACCCCTCTAAAATCGAGGCCATCCAAGAAATGCACCCGCCAAAAAACATTCGTGAAGTTTAGAAGCTGACAGGGTGTCTGGCTGCATTGAACATGTTCCTATCCCGAGCTAGGGGACAAGTGCCTTCCTTTCTTCAAGATACTAAAAGGAGGGAAAGGCCACCACCAATTTTTCTTAACAGAGGAATACAAAGCGACTTTTGAAGAAATCAAAGCCTGCCTGACTAGGCCTCCCCTGCTAAGCCAACCAGAGCCAGAAGAGGTGGTACAACTTTATCGTGCTGCTTCATCGGTAGCCGTTAGCGCAGTTCTTATAAGAGAAGAAGGAAAGACCCAAAAGCCTATCTACTACATGAGTCATGTGCTCCTGGATGTAGAAACCTAATACTCAAGAACGGAGAAGCTCACACTAGCACTAGTCGTGGCAGCCAGGAAGTTGAGACCTTACTTCTAAGCGCACACTATAGCTGTATTGATGGATCAGCCACTGTGAAAGGCACTCCACAGCCATAGCATAGTAGGGCGGATGGTGAGCTGGGCTATTGAGTTAAGTGAGTAGTACCGACCAAGAAGTGCAATCAAGGGTCAGACACTGGCTGATTTCTTGGTAGAATGTACACAAACCAGAGAAGAGGGAGTTGTGGGCCGAGCCGAACAGAAAGTGAAAACTCTTTGTTGATGGATCTAGCACCACAACAAGGAGCAGCGCTGGACTTGTGCTGCAAAGCCCGGAGGAATTCGCGATACAGTATGCCCTCAAATTTGCATTCCCCGTAATGAACAATGAAGCAGAATATGAAGCACTGATAGCGGGAATCAAACTAGTAAAGGCCGTAATGGCAGAGGATCTGGTCGCACATAGTGACTCACAGTTGATTGTAAACCAAGTCAATTGGCAATATGAGGCCAAGGAGGAGAGAATGACCAAATACCTGAAAGAACCGCGTCATTTGATTACCAGCTTCAATACGTTCACAATGGTGCAAGACCCACAGGAAGAAAATACGATAGTAGATGTCCTCTCCAAACTAGCTCTAGCAAAACTCGGGGACTGCGTAAGCTCAGTATACTTTGAAGTACTAGACAAAACTACTTATGAATAAGAGGTGATGTGCAATAACACGAAGCCAGTCAAGCTGAGCTGGATGGATCCCATTATAGACTATTTACAAGATGGACATCTCCCTGGGGACCAGATAGAAGCAAGGGCAGTCAAGAGGTGGGCATCCAAATACACCCTCCAAGATGGAGTACTGTACAAAAGGACAATATCTTGGCCCCTACTAAAGTGCCTACTACCGAACCAAGCCGAGGAAACGCTCCACGAGGTCCATGAAGGAATTTGTGGAGGACACAGAGGAGGATGGGTGATGGCCTACAAGGTGTTGCGCCAAGGATTTTACTGGCAAAAAATGCAGCAAGATGCAATAAAGTTCATCCGACGATGCTTTAAATGTCAACTTCACACCCCAGTACCGCACATCCCGGCTACAAAATTTAGCTCTATAATCTGCCCGATCCCATTCGTGATGTGGGGAATGGATATCCTAGAGTAGTTCAAGAAAGGCAAAGGCGGTGTCCAATTTTTTATTATCGTTATTGATTACTTCACTAAATGGGTGGAAGCGCATCCCCTAGCCAAGATCACTGAGCAGGCGGTAGAAAAGTTCATAAGGGACAATGTCATATACCACTACGGTGTCCCAAAGATACTGGTCACAGATAATGGTCGATAATTCGACAATCAGAAATTCAGGCTCTTCTGCAGTAACTTTAACATTGATTTTTGAAACACTGCTATAGCACACCAGCAATTAAACAGCCAGGCAGAAAAGACCAACCACATACTCCTAGATGGAATAAAGAAGAGGCTAGACAGGGAGAAGAAGAACTAGGCCGATTAGCTACTCAGTGTACTTTAGGCATACCGTACCTCAACTCGGACCCCTACAAAGGAGATGCCGTTCCGATTGGCATATGGGACTGAAGCATTAACCCCTATAGAGGTGACCCAAGCTTCGTTTCGATCAACAGCATTCGAAGCGTCACAGAATGAGGCAGGGCTCCAAGCAAATATCGACTTCATAGATGAAGTTCGAGAAGAAGCTCTAATGCGCAATGAAACCTACAAACAAAAAGTCAGGCAGTACCACAACTGAAAGGTCAGGTCATAGGGATTCTTAGTAGGTGACTTGGTCCTCAGGAAAGTAGCTGCAGCAGACCCCAGAAGTGAAGGCAAGCTTAGCGCGAATTGGGAAGGCCCGTACATAGTCTCCAAAGTGGTGCGCCCCAGTACTTACCACTTGCAGACTCAGGGGGTACAGCTATACCAAGAGCATGGAATGTTGAAAATCTCAAAAAAATTTACCAGTAGATTGCATTAAAGTCTCCTTAACTGGGTGTTAGTTTTATAGTTTTTTTTTTATTTCAGTACCTTAGTTTTCATATTTCAATTATTCAATTTCATTCACGGAGTAGATTAGACTCTATTTCGAAGCAATGTATTTGTCGCAATCCATGCCACACATCCATAAACTATGAAGCTTCTCTCAAACATCCAACTTGGCAACATCTAAGACCGAGCTCTAGCTCGGCACTACCAAGACCAGACCCTAGTTTGGCAACTTAAAGACCTTAACATCCAAGGCATATAGACCGAGCTCCAGCTCGGTAGCATCTAAGACCGAGCTCCAGCTCGGCACTACCAAGACCAGACCCTAGTTTGGCAACTTAAAGACCTTAACATCTAAGGCATAAAGACCGAGCTCTAGCTCGGTAGCATTTAAGACCGAGTTTCAGCTCAATGCTACCAAGATCAGACCCTAGTTTGGCAACTTAAAGACCTTAACATCTGAGGCATAAAGACCGAGCTCCGGCTCGGCACCGTCAAAACCAAGTTCAGGTTTGACATCTCAAATACCATCCAAGGCATTAAGCTTGAGCTTCCGCCTTGCATTGCTGCCGTCCAAGTCTAGGCATAATGCTTTGCTATACGATGATGAGGATGTGAATTTGTAACTGAAACCGTTTATCAAAATCGAACCGATCCATTTACACCTAAATCGTGAAACTGTTTAGTAAATGGTGCGGTTATAGTTTCAAGTTTTAGGTCGATTAGCTAAATGAGTCGGGTCGATTTTAACCGCGAAACCCGTTGGTTTCAAACCGAATTGAAACCGTTTAAACTGAACCACTTAAAACCGTTTAAAACCGTTTAAACCGATCCGATTAATCCGTATAATAATTAAATAAAGAAGGGGTAGTAATCCATATAACAATTAACAATTAATTAAGTGTCCATCCTGCTTTGGTATGATTTATTGCAATTCAGTTCAAGTTTAGGCTTTAGATCATGAACTTGTAATCCATATATGTTACTATGTTATTATGTTATCATAGATGGGGTGTTTTAGCTGACCCACCTATCATTTTAATATTTTATGTTGTAGAAGGCTGGATTTGGATGTTGTATGATATTAGTTCTAAATGTTTGAGAATGACCATGCAAAGAAATAGCACTAGATTATCAAATTAAGACATACCATTGTTAATATAGAACCTCTTATTTGTGGTTGCCAATTATTTTTTGATAAGCTTATGATCTTCAGTTTAGAGATGGTTGCAAGTTATAACAAACCGACTGTGAACCATTTTATAAATTGTATGGAATAAATCAAAACCAAAATCGTTTAAAATCGTGAAATCGACACCATTTAGAAACCATGGAAACCGAAGCCGTTTACTAAACGGTCACGGTTTCAGAAAGTCAAACCATTTAGTAAATGGTGCGGCTATGGTTTTAGTCAAATAAATGTGAACCAAATCGATCTGCACCGTTTAAACTAAAACCAAACCAATTAACACCCTTATACTATGATACATAAGACCAAATCAAGCTCAACTAAATAATGGAACTACCTTACAGAAATGGAAGAGGCACAAGGACAGAAGAAAAAATATTTTTTTCATTAATGACGGAGGGAAGAAACCCTCAAGAATTACATCAACTCCCAAATAGGATTTTTACAAAAAAAAAAATGGAGAAGAAGAAGAAGAAAAGAAAGAAGATTACATCACTCCTACAATGGGAAAAAGGGAAAAGACAAAATCAGTATTGCAGAGGTTGGGGGGCTGGCTCAAGAGGAAGAGAGGTGGTTCACTTGGTTGCTTTAGGGTCCACTTGAGTCACCTCTTCACCAACCTCGGCCTGACCGACGAGCTGCTTAGCGACCTCACACTCCAGCTCATCAGCTCTCTCCTCGTTGTCCCTCACTTTTTGCTCCTCAAATCGGGCCTTTTTCTTCTCACTCTCCAGCTGACCCGTGGTGATCTGGAGCTCCCCCCGGAGATGCTTTATCTCTTTTTCAGCCTTGGCACGACCAATGGCCATGTTCTTGAACAGTTGAGCAGCCTCAACCACAAATGCAAAACCCTGCAAGGATCCAATGGAGTCATGAATACTTGAAACTCAAGCAAGCACAAAGAATGAGAGGAGGAAAATACTTAAATCGCGCC
The DNA here is from genome assembly GCF_013358625.1 of Macadamia integrifolia. Taxonomy (NCBI): domain Eukaryota; kingdom Viridiplantae; phylum Streptophyta; class Magnoliopsida; order Proteales; family Proteaceae; genus Macadamia; species Macadamia integrifolia. The sequence continues at coordinate 33,305 of NW_024868762.1, read as the reverse complement.
ATCCGGGTGTAGATTTGTTCTGAAAAGTCGATGTCGGACAACTTCCTCACACGGGCAATGTCTCTCTTAGGATAGCTATGATGGCACCAAACCCGAGCTACAATGGGGTCCAACATGGTGCCGTTCTCCAACAGGTCCACCCAGGGATCCACGGGTTGCTTTCCCGTTCGGGCCACCTTGGGGGGTTACCTTGTTGCGCCTCCTCCATAAGCAAATGCCTCCTGTTCTGGTAGTCAGTGCCTACCCTTACTCGATCAGGCGTGCCGGTCTACCTCGGTGCCTTCTCCCCAGAGCCCACTGGCTCCTTGTCTTTCAGAGAACCTGGAGTCCCATGCCAAGCTGAATATTAGATTAGGGGGTGCATCTCCTTCCCTATCTTGCCCCCAATAATATGCGGCGAGGCCTTGTTACACGCGCCAGGGGGAGGGGTGACCTTCTCGCCAAGGTTAGTGCTTGCCACTGCCTTGCCCTTATCGACAATCTTCTTAGTGACCTACTCAGCCGCCTCCTTCTTCCTGGCCTCCACTGTCACTACGGTAAGGACTTTATTGTCGACCTTTATATTAACCACTGCAAAACAAGGAAGGGCCGAGATGAATTAGTATTAAAATCAAGCTCTGTAGGAAAACCGAGTTGAACTACCGTAAACCAAACTCAATTAAACCCTCACCAGGGACTTCACTCAGCTCCCACTCTCGGAGGAAGTCTTCATCCTGCACCATTTGAACATCCACTGCCTCCCCACCCAAACACATATGATATGTTTGGAGGTCAGCTGGGGAGAGCTTGGGAGCTCGGTTCAGCACAGAGAGGGTGGGCTTTACCCAACTGCTCTTGAAGGGGTTCCCCTCCATTGCCACGTAGAAGTAGCTCCTTCCACTTCTTCACCAGGGAAGGTATGTTGAGGAACATCTTCAGGTCACTGTAAGGACCATCCTGTTGTTTTATGATTGTCCTTGTTGGCAACCTGACCACGTGGCAGTGATGACGTGGCCAGTTTGGGTGACACAGATAAAAATGATGACATGACAGTGTCTAGTGTCACTGATGAGATAACATAACTACTTGGTATGCATGGAATGCTTTGATACATCCTTAGTATGTGGTGTGGGTTTCTGGGTCAAAACTGATAAAATTGGCCTATTTATGATCAGGGGTATTTTTGGCAGTGAAAATGACATTTTTAGAAGATCGTTTCTTTATAAAAAAATATAGATTATAATTTATCTAGTCCATTGCATCTGATTTTGTCACATTTCGATACCGTATGAAGAAGTTACGACATTTGTGGGAGTCGAGGGAAGTTTCGGCATTGAAGATAAATTGAGCATCTGATTTTATCTTGTGGAAGAGGAGAATGCAGTCGTACCTAGGTTCACTAGGTTATGATATTTGGGTATCAGTTTTGATTGGGTACAGTGAACCTGAAGGAGGTCCAGTTGATAATGAAACTAAGAAGGCTTATTGTTACAATCAAAAGGCTGTGAGTGCAATAATCTCAGCATTGGATAAGAGTGTGATGGCTAAGGTTATGGATTGTAACTCAGCCAAGGATATCTGGGGAAGATTGAAGAGCATTTATGAAGGAGATGAAAAGATAAGGAAAGCAAAGCTTCAGACCTTCAGAGGCCAGTTTGAAAGTCTACTAATGCAAGAGGGAGAAAATATTGACACCTATATGACCAGGTTAAATGAAGTGGTCAACTCTATTAGGGGTCTGGGAGCCAATCTAGAAGATTCAGTTGTTTGTCAAAAAATCCTGAGATCTTTGTTGCCCAAGTATGACTCCAAGGTGTCAGCTATTGAAGAGGCAAAGGACCTAGACACCATCACTCTTGATCAAGTGCATGGCACTTTCACAGCTCTTGAAATGAGATGGAAAAAGGGCAAGTCCACTGACAAACTAGCTGCTTTCAAGGCAATGAAAAATTTAAAAATCAAGGAGAAGAAGAAGCAGTGTGTGGAGGATACTGATGAGAGTGAAGATGAGGTTACAACTCATTTCATCAGAAAGTTGAAAAGGGGAATCGAAAAATATAAAGACAAGTTGCCTTTCAAATGCTTCAACTGTGGAAGGGTTGGATATTTTGTAGCCAAGTGTCCTAACCAAGGAAAAATAGAAAGTGATGAAGATGAAAGTGAAAAGAAAATTCATTTCAAGGGAAAGAAGAAATTCTTCTCAAACAGATACAAGAAAGGCAAGGGCAAGAAGAAAAGTTTGATTTCTAAGAAATGCAGTGACACATCTGATGAAGAGTCTGAAGAATCATCTAATGATGAAAATGATGAGGCTATGTTCATGGCCTCAATAGATATGGAAGAAAACAAAGAAGATTCTTATAGTAAGGAAAATTTTACAGAAGAAGAAGAGGAAGATGAAAAATCACATCTAGAGGCTGAACTCACAGTTGCCCTTAGAGAGCTTAAAAGAGACAGGAAGAAAGTGAAAAAGGTCACTCAAGACCTTAAGGGGCAAGAATAAATAGTTCTTGAGTTGAGAGATCAAGCCAATAAGTCAAGGAAGACCTTTGATGATCTTGAGTATCAACTCTCACAGAAGACCATTGACTGCAACACTCTTGAGTTAGAGAAAGTGGCTTTGAAAGCACAACTAGAGGAGCAATATGAGATTCTTGCACAATTTGATGGTTATGCAGATGAGCTAGCCTTTTTAAAGGCTAAGGTTGAAGACTATGGGAGAACTGAGATTGAGGGAGAAGACTTAGAAAATGAAGATGCTGAAGATGACTCTACTCTAAAAGAGCATCCTAGCAGTAAGAAGCTTAATGACATCATCAATGCTCAAAGATCAACTCATATCAAATTTGGGCTTGGATTTATCGGGAAATCTTCCAAAAATACCAAGGCAAATGGTAAAGGAACAATACATAATCCTATCAAAGTCAATGACAGGAATGCTCAAAGAGGAAAGGCACATGTTACGACTACTACTGGCAATGTCAAGAGAGTAGTACAAAAAGATAAAGTGCAGACTGGTCCAATCAGAAGAGGAAATCTATCTATATTCCATAAGACTAACCATGCTAGACAACCACAGTTGGCAAGGCCAAGCAGGAGAGCTGAGATCTATGGATACAGTCAAGGTTCTCAACAGAAACCTAGAGCATTTGACAACTTCAGAGCTCATTACAGATGGCAAATGGAACCTATGATGCATAGGCACACCTTTCAAGGTTATTATTACAAATGCAATACTTTTGGACATAAGATCTCAAATTGCAAGTTCAACAGTGGTCCAAGGAGTTATGTGGATAGAAATCCTTTTGCACCCCTTGTGGAGAAAACAGTTGAATGTTACGAATGCAACAACCTTGGATATATTACAAGGAATTGTAGAACTGTGTTTCCCCCACAAAGACAGGAGAATAGAGGTAAGCAGAGAGTTTTCAGAAACACAGAAGATGATGAGAGGAAGAGACAGTTCTCAAGACAGAAGAAAGCAAAAAAATCTAAATCTGTCAAGAAAGTTTGGGTTCAGAGAGAGAGAGTAAAAGATGAAGAAGATGCAGCAGCATTTGTTATTCATAGAGCTTTTAAGGCTCAAGGATACTCTACTCTATGGATTCTTGATAGTGGTTGCTCAAGCCACATGACAGGAGATAAGGAAAGGTTTGAACAATTACATGACTTTACAATGGTGTCAGAATTCTAGGGAAGGGATCCATAAGTTTGAACCATGGGAAGATGAAATCCCTTGATGTCTTGTATGTTGAAGGGCTCAAACACAATCTTCTCAGCATCAGTAAAATTTGTGACAAAGGGCATGAAGTAACTTTCACTAGCAAAGGGTGTGAGATAAGAAGATCAAGCAGTGGAAAGGTCGTAGCTACTGGATAGAGAACTTCAGGAAACTTGTACACCTTGACAGAGTTAGAGAAAGATTCTTGCATGGTCAGCATAGATGAGGAGACATGGTTGTGGCACAGAAGACTTGGGCATATTGGTTTCAAGAACCTTGCCAAGATTTCTTCAAAGAAGGTAGTGAGAGATGTTCCTGAGTTGAAGAAGCTCTCCAATCCTATATGTGCATCTTGTCAAAAGGGAAAGCAAACCAGAATCTCCTACAAGTCTAAGGAGTATTATTCTAGTTCTCTATTGCAGTTGATTCACACAGAGTATGTGGTCCTATGAGGACACTTAGCACCTCAGGAGAGAGATACATCATGTTGTTTGTTGATGATCATTCAAGAATGGTGTGGGTGATGTTCTTGAAACATAAGTCAGAGGCTTTAGAAAGATTTAAGATCTTTAAGAAGCAAGTTGAGAATCAGACAGGGAAGAAGATAAAGTGTATGAGATCTGACAAAGGAGGTGAGTACAGTTAGGATGATTTTGAAGAATACTGCTATGAGCATGGTATCAGGAAATAAACTTTAGCTCAAAGAACACCCCAACAGAATGGTGTTGCAGAGAGAGAATAGAACAGAACAAGACATGGCTAGAACAATGTTTGAAGAGAATGACATGGGTAAAAAGTTCTGGAAGGAGGCAGTTCTAACTGCAGTGTACATCCATAACAGATGTATGTTGAGACCTCATGAAAGCAAGACTCCATATGAAATCTGGTTTGGAAGAAGGGCTATAGCAAGACACTTCAAGGTCTCTGGTAGCAAGTGTTATATCAAGAACACAACCCAAGATTTGGGTAAGTTTGATGATAGGGCTGATGAGGGTACATTTTTAGGTTATTCTAATTTAAGTAAGGCCTACAGATGCTACAACAACAGATTTGGAAAAATTATAGAGAGTGCTAATGTCACAGTTGATGAAAAAAGGGATGTTCCTTCAGGCTCAGGAAATGAACTTCCAGAATTTGAAGATCTTGATGATGAGAATGACCTGGTTGATAGTAGACCCAAAAGTAAAAATGAGATTGATGTTGAACAGGCTGAGGTAGATTCATATGAGCAGAGGAGACACAACAGAGTTGATCAACAGGAAACAGATGAGTTATTCATTGGTGATCCCACTGTAGGTGTTCAGACTAGAAGAATGAAGACCAACACATACTCTCTTCTTTCGAAGATTGAACCAAAAAATATTGATGAAGCAAGTAATGATGAGAGTTGGATGAAAGCCATGAATGAAGAACTTGATCAGATAGAGAGGAATCACACTTGGGATCTAGTCCCTAGGCCAGTTGACAAGAATGTGATTGGTACTAAATGGGTTTTCAGAAATAAACTCAATGAAGATGGTCAAGTGGTGAGGAACAAAGCAAGACTTGTATGCAAAGGGTATGCTCAAGTGGAAGGCATTGATTTTGAGGAAACTTTTGCTCCAGTGGCAAGACTTGAGGCTATCAGAATGTTCTTGGCTTTGTCAGTGTACAAGGGGTTCAAGGTCTATCAAATCAGCTTTTCTAAATGGAAACTTGGAAGAGGATGTTTACATAGAGCAGCTTGATGGGTTTCAGCTGAGTGAGGACCCCACTCTTGTGTGTAGATTGAAAAAGGCATTGTATGGTTTGAAACAACCTCCAAGGGCATGGTACTCCAGATTGGACTCTTAGTTGTGTAAGTTGGGTTTCAAGAAAGGCTTAGTGGACAATAATCTCTACATCAGAACTGAAGAAAGCAGTCAGCTTGTGGTGGTTGTGTATATAGATGATATCATCTTTGGGGGTCACAAAGATGAGTTGTGCAAAGATTTTGCAATGAGGATGCAAGATGAGTTTGAGATGTCCATGTTGGGTGAACTATCATTCTTCTTGGGTTTGCAGATCAGTTAAAAGAAAGAAGGTATATTCATATCTCAGTCCAAATATGTGAGGGAGATGTTAAAGAGATTCACCATGGAGGATTGCAAGCCAGTTAGTACACCTATGATGACTGGGTGTAAGTTGAGCAAGGAAGATGACTCTCCATTAGTTGATCACACCTCGTATAGGTCAATGATTGGTAGCCTATTATATCTGACAGCTAGTAGGCCTGACATCTTACAAGCTGTGTGCATGGTAGCCAGATTTTAAGCAGGACCAAAAGAGACACATGTGGCAGCAGTGAAGAGAATTTTCAGATATCTGAAAGGGACTAGTGAGTTTGGGTTATGGTATCCAAAAGTCAAGAGCTTTAGTTTGTCAGCTTTTTCAGATGTAGATTGGGCCGGATGTGTAGATGACAGGAAGAGCACCAGTGGTGGTGCATTCTATTTAGGGAGTAGTTTGGTGGCATGGCATAGTAAGAAGCCAGAGTCAGTATCTCTTTCAACTGCAGAGGCAGAATACATTGCAACTACATCTTGTTGTACACAAGTGTTGTAGATGAAGCAGATGTTGAAGGATTTGAGTGTGGAGGTTAAGCAGGCAGTGCCACTATATTGTGACAATAATAATGCTATCAATATCTCCAAGAACCCGATGATGCATTCTAGAACGAAGCACATTGCTATCCGGTATCATTTCTTAAGAGACAAGGTGATGGAAGGTGAAGTAAGGATGGAGTTTGTTCCCACAGCAGAGCAGGTGGATGATATCTTCACTAAACCGCTTCCCAAATATCAGTTTGAGTTCCTCAGACAGAAGCTGAGAGTGGTGGTTCTTCCAAAGCACTAGTAGCATTGGGAGAGGCGAAGCAAGTTGCTTGATGTTGCTACCCCCATATTGGACTCAGGGGGAGTCCATTGGTTCCACCCTTTATACTTGTTGTCAAAGGGGGAGAGAGTTACTTATCGGAGCTTTAGAGTGTATTAGTGATGAGGTGGTTGCCAACAACTCCAAAGGGGGAGATTGTTGTTTTATGGTTGTCCTTGTTGGCAACCCTGCCACGTGGTGGTGATGACATGGCCAGTTTGGGTGAAATGGATGAAAATGATGACATGACAGTGTCTAGTGTCACTGATGAGATAACAGAACTACTTGGTATGTATGGAATGGTTTGATACATCCTTAGTATGTGGTGTGGGTTTCTGGGTCAAAACTGGTAAAATTGGCCTATTTACGATCGGGGGCATTTTCGATAGTGAAAATGAAATTTTTGGAAGATCGTTTCTTCATAAAAAATATAGATTATAATTTATCTAGTCCAGTGCATCTGATTTTGTCGCATTCCGATACCGTATGAAGAAACGACATTTGTGGTAGTCGAGGGTAGTTTCGGTATTGAAGATGAATTTTTTAAAGGAAGTGTTCTCCATGTAACAATACGACAAAAATCCAATATTTCCAACAGTTCTGATTTCATCGCGTTCCGATTCCATATGAGAAAGATACATCATTGTAAAATTCTAGGGGCATTTTGGTCTTTTTATATGACTAATTTAGATGATTAAGTCTTCTGGAAAGTCGTAGAGCATCCAATTACGGTTCTAACGCACTTCGTTTCATCTGGATCGGATATCATATGAAAAAGTTATAAGTGTTTCCGTGAAACCGGTTCAAAAATCCAAACTAGAAAATCAACAGATGGTCTCGGTGTTGGGTGGATTTTCTGGATTTTAATTTTGAAATTTCAGGGGCTTTTGTGTAATTTCAAGGTTTTAAAAGTCTGAGTTAAAAAGGGGTTTTTGGCATTAAAGTTTATAGAAGCAGGGGCTTATGTGTATATAAGAGAATCAGATGGATCCTTAATACACGGGTCAGATTGAGCCACGTCGGTCAGATTCCGATCTGACAGTTCGTACAAGAGCTTGAGTTGAAGATGCTTATCCAAGGCCTCTCATTGGTGGAGTGTATTAGATATGATGGTCTGACGCTTCACCATATTGCATTAACTAGTGTGTGTCGCATGTGCATCATCACCGAAGCTTAGATTCCAATCCCTTAGATCTGGATCAAGTTGATCTTATAGATCCAGATCTAATGGTCTATAAATGATTCTCCTTTATGGGTTAAGCCGACATAGATCCGGAATATATGCTGATGTAGCCAATCCGTGGTCGACAACACTTCTGACGATGTCAGCGCCTACATCATAATGACGTCATCGAGATTCAAATCTGATGGTTTGGATCTATTGTCCGCTGGTTTAATCGGACGGCTTATATTATAAGATCTTTTATATGAGATCTACGGTCAGATTTTGCCCCTGTTGCTCGTGCCGTCGGTGTAGCCTACGCCACCCCTACGAAGATTCTATTTCAGGCTATCTCATTGCTCCATCTTCAAATGGTCATATCTCCCTCATTTTAACTCGGATTTGGTTGAACCAAGTTGCCGCTTCTTCGTTTTTTCAAGCCCTACACCATGAAAGAAGAAAAAAAAATGAGTTTTGAGTGAATTAAGGCTATAGTTTTGATATGATAAATTTTCCTCTTGATGGGTGATCATTGAATGAGGTTTATTGCTTGATGGAAGGTGTCTTTACTCCATTAAAGTGGGTTTGAGAAGGTAGTTGAGTGTTCTTGATGTTTCATTGATCAAAAGCTAAGAGAAAAGAGAAAAGAAGAGAGGGTTTTTCTATTTGTGCTTCAAAGTGCAAGAAGACAAGGGAGAAGACTTGTGAGATGCCATAGTCATGTTGAGCTTACTTGAAGATTCAAGTCTCCTACTCTAGAGGGGAGTTGAGGATTCCAATGTGTAGAAACTATGCTCTGAGACAACTCTGCTAACAACAAACAAGGGCTGTGAGATTTTCTAACCCTAGAATTTACATTATATGCATATATGATAATATGTATGTATGTTAGGGTTAGTTGTGGATGACTGTTTACATGCTAGGTTAGTTGTGGATGAACTATAAGCATGCTAGCTAGTTGTGGATGTATTTGTTAGGCAAGGCTTAACTGTAGGGCATTGATATAAGCCCAATTTAATTGTATTATTTATTGTGTGTTTAGTGAGTGCTAAGCATTGGGAGTGGGTGCTCCC